>NW_027186315.1:747566-794640 GCF_028583685.1 Petaurus breviceps papuanus | reverse complement strand
TGGGTATGGATGTAATGGTTGGACAGTTTGAAATCTGTCTACTTGATCTGTTTCTGTCTTGATAATTCTGTCTGTATATCTGAAGTTCAGGGTGCTGAGCTATTTCCCCTGAACTAGGTAAATGATACATGTTTGACTGATTAAAGTAAGCTTGTTAACCCATTTTGAGTTGCTTTCCTTTATCAAAGCAGATCTAAGAACCTGTGTGAGCAGCCACCCTGGGGACGCTGGGGTGCTTGCTGCTACAGATGCCGATGTTTATCATAGCACTCTCTTAACAGTTCCTCATAGAAATATAATAGTGAAGTCTGCTCCTCTTTAACACTTAAGTCTGACTATATTAAAATTGGGGAAATAGGACACACTCTTTTAGAGGTACTTGATAAGATTCACAGCTAGGTGACTTAGGGAGGTGGGGAAAACGCAAATTTACTCAAGAGAGAATAACAAATAACCAGGAGATTCAAAGTCAGAATAGATTAACAAAGAAAGATCTGCTTAATGCTTTATTAAGAGCCTGGATATATTTTGGAGGAATAGATGATATTCCAACTGGTGCACCAAGAAAAGGGACTTAATATTAGATGGAATAGGTATGGAAGAACTTCCCCTACAAATCCACCTGAATCATTGTATTAAAATTTGTCATGCCTCCCGGGAGAATAGGAAATTGACCAAGCCTCAGTTCATATTAAAGAAGTACACAGATGAGATTATAGGCCTCATGTCAGTTTAACCATATATTGGAAAAAAAAACGGATGAACCACTGTAACTGTTGTTTATTCAGAAGAAGATGGTTATCAAATTGTGCCCTTAAATCACATATTTTACTATGAGTAAGGTTATGATAGTGCATTCATGGACTCTAGGAGCATGGCTGACTCTATATTTAGCCTGTTTTGGGTTATTGTCTCATAATTTTTGGCCTTGTTTGTTCGTTTCACCTTTTTGCTAGATTTGTCCCCTGCAGACTTAGTGCCATCCACTTGCATATGACTGACTGCTTAAGCTGGATATCACCCTGTGTCCAAGACTGTGATTTGTCACTCCTGGATGTGGCATTGACTAAGTTCTGGATACTGACTAAAGAACTGACCTCTCCAATGGGACATCTTGAGGCAGGAAAAATTCTATGGCCAATATCAGCAGGAAATAGTTACAGAAGAAGAGACCTTTACTCCTTACCCCAAGGGATTTTGCAACCTATTCATTTGAGGGAGAAATTATGGCTGCTTGCGTCAAGCTCCCACACTAAGATCTTGTTTTATGTATTTATTTTGTGTTATCCCTACTATATTGTTGTGAAGTTATGTTGATACCAGTCACTTCTAAACTCCCATTGACCTATAAAATGGACATGATAGATTGTGGTGCCAAACATAATGTTAAGGGGCTTTGAAGATCTTCCTTGCCCCTTTAAAGGTCCATGTGACATGCTTTGAGTTCTGGCCCAGTCCATAGCTTGAGTCATATGGAAGCCATGGGGGGAGGAGCTTGCTGAATGGGTGGAGCAGGAAGAGTGAGGCACAGTTGAGGAGAAAGTGAGGCAAAACTGAGGAGAGAGCTGAAGCAGAGCATTTAGCAAGAGTGAGAGAGGGAAGAACTTTTCTTAGGGGAGATGGTATGTGGGGAAGCCTTATGGAGGGGAAGCTTGGGAATGGCGGCACTCCCTGAATTGGTGATTTGTATAAACATTCTGTTACCATGCTGGAATTGGCTTTCTGGTATCTTAATAAATATCTTGTTTTTCTCTTTGAGGAAGATAATTTGTTATATTTTCTTATTCAACCCTGGAAATATATCACCATATACATAGCAGCAGCTATTGGTATCACATTAGTGATATGGTTGGAGATATCAGTGTAGTTTTGGAATGTGTTTCATATATATTCTCAATAATAGTATGTTGCAGAGACAGAACCAAAATGGAAGATTAGAAGCAACCACAAGTTGGCAGAATGAAAGCAGGGCATCACCTGAGCTCTCCCACAGACTCCTTCAAATACCTCTAAAAACTGAATTTGAACAATTTTAAAGTGGCAGAATCCTCAAAGAAACATTGTGGCAGATTTCTGGCCCAAGACAACCTGGAAGTTTGACAGGAAGGATCTGTTGCACTGAACTGGGAGAGCATGCAGTCTAGTCCACAGGCTGCACCAGCACAGACCGAAACCATAGTGAGGCTGGTGCATATTCCAGCAGACTGAATCACTGGTAGCAGTGGCAATTCCCAGATCTCTGAGAGTGTAATGGGAATGCAAATTTGGAAGATCTTCCCTGCCCCTAGGCTAAAGTGCACCTGAAGCCTGGGGTAGGAGGCTTGTTTTTCAGTAGATACATTTTGATTGGCCAGTGGGTCAATAAGGTTGTTTCATTCTCTGAGCCAGGAGAAGGTTGAGTTGCTTTCCTTTATCAAAGCAGATCCAAAAACCTGCTACAGCAGCAAACCCTGAGGATGGCGTCATGAACAGGATCTGCAGAGTAAAAGGAAAGTATGGGGACTGGGATAATTGTTTGTTTCCCAGTTGCAGTAGCTGTGATTCTGTGGAGCCGTGCAGCAGGAGAGGAGAATGGCCTGCATGCGGACTTTACTGAGCTGAGAGCAGGAATGGTGAGCTGCCTGCATTGGGACCTGGGCAGAAGCCAGGAGCGGCTGCCGCCTGCGGGAGGAGAAGGAGCCCAGGAGTTCGAAATTCAGCCACAGGAAAAGATAAGAACTGAGCAGCAAAGCAGGGGCACTGAGTGTGTTTCCTGGCTGCATCCCACAGTTTGGGACCCAGGGGGAGGATGGACTTGTGACTATGGTGGGTGGGATGAAGTGCCGTGAACCCCCAAGGACCCCACCTTGTTGGTTTTGTTGCCCAGCCCCCTCTCTGTACTTGGAAGCAGAGGCTGGAGCTGTGTGAGGGGAAGGACACCTCCTCCCTCCCCCAGAACTTTATTTGCCCTCTTGTTTTGAACTGAAGTGATAATAATATGTACTTTGTATTTGTTTAAGGCCCAGTGGCCACTTTGGTAACTTTAGTTCTGTACCTTGAAAATGTGACCTAAGAGATGTTTAGTGCTAATTCAAAAGTAAATTGTCTATGCTATGGGCATGAAAGATCTTGGGGCCCAATGTAATGGGAATGCAAATTTGGAAGATCGTCCCTGCCCCTAGGCTAAAGTGCACCTGAAGCCTGGGGTGGGAGGCTTGTTTTTCAGTAGATACTTCTTGATTGGCTAGTGGGTCAATAAGGTTGTTACATTCTCTGAGCCAGGAGAAGGTTGAGTTGCTTTCCTTTATCAAAGCAGATCTAAGAACCTGCTACAGCAGCAAACCCTGAGGACGCTTGGGGTGCTTGCCGCTACAGAGAGCAGGAAAGGGGTCTGTCAAAACTACATGAGAGAGAATAATTTTGCACAGAGCCTTTAATAGCAGCAGCAGATCAGCGGCTACTACTGTGACTATAAGCCCACAAACTGAATATTAGAAAGTCACTTATTAAAACTTCCAGGTGTCAAGATGATGGAATAAAAAGTGTCTCCCATGCTCTCTTGTTGACCTTGAAAAACCCGTAGAATATTGGCCCAGGAAAAATCCAGAAATAGTGGAGTCAGCAGAAAGACAGGGTATTGCAGTCTTTTAGCTTGGGAGGCTAGGGGGATAAACAAGAAAGGTCCCTCTTCAATATAGGATGAAAGGTATTCCAGCAAGCCAGCAGCAAGCCCCACCTCAGCTGACCAGCAGGAGATCCTGAGCTCTGGGGTGGTGGAGCCAGAAAACACCAACACCAGGACTCCAGGTGTGCCATTGGTACAGGGGAATAGACAGACAACAATATCGACAGGCATCTACTAGCCCTTGTGCCTATCTGTGCTCTAGCACAGACCTTGCAGAAGGGGAGATCTCCAGCATCCAGAATATCTCTTCTCCACAGCCCATGCTGCCAGTTTCAGTGTAGCCCCGGGGAAAGGCAGAAAGACTTCACACTTCCACCCAGCTCCACCTCAGCCTCAGGTGAGCTACAAGATTATACAGCTTTCAGCTGCCAGAACAAGAGGTCCCAGTGCACAAAGTCAGCAACCAGGCAGGCCCCTAGGCCCCATAACATGAAGTGTGGGACAGAAATGCCTGTGTCCCAAAAACAGAGATCCACTTCAATAGCTAGCAAAAAGGCAATAACAATGAGTAAAAATCAACTTCAAAAAGGAAAGACCATATATTCTTAATATGGGGAGAAGGAAAATAAAAATACAGATCCAGAAGAAGATAATATTGACACTAAACAAACATCTAAAGCCTGTAATATGAACTGGTTGCAAACCCAAAAAGCATTCTTGGAAGAGCTCAAGAAGGATTTTAAAAGTCAAGTTAGAGAGGTAGAAGAAATAATGATTGATTTTAAAAATACAATCAACAATTTTTAAAAAATTCACTTAAGCGAAAAATTCCTTAAAAGTAAAATTGTCCAAATGGATAAGGAGGGATAAAACCTAACTGAAGAAAACAATCTGTTAAAAATCAGAATTGGGCAAATGGAAGCTAATGACTCTATAAGGCATCAAGAATCATTCAAACAGAGGTGGCTAAGTGGCACAGTGAGTAGAGCACTGGCCTTGGAGTCAGGAGGACCCAAGTTAAAAACGCACCTCAGACACTTAACACTTACTAGCTATATGACCTTGGGCTAGTCACTTAACCTCATGTGCCCTGCCTTCCTCCCTCCAAAAAGCAAAAAAAAAAAAAGAAGCAAAAAATTATAAAAATGAAAAAAATATACAAGAAAATAAGAAATATCTCATTTAAAAAAAACTGACCTGGAAAATAGATGCAAGGGAGATAATTTTAAAATGATTGATCTACTGGAAAGTCACAATGAAATAAAAGTGCTTGCAAAGTATATTCCAATAAATCATCAAGGAAAACTGCCCAAAGTTCCTAAAACCAGAGAGTAAAGTAGTCATTGAAAGAATCCTTTGATCACCTCCTGAAAGAGATCCCAAATTGAAAATGCAAAGGAGTAACCAAATTGCAGAATAATCAGGTCAAGGAGAATATACTGCAAGCAGCCAGAAAGAAACAATTCAAATATTGTAGAACAACAGTCAGGAACACACAAGATGTTGTAGCTTCTACCTTAAAAGATTTGAGGGCTTAAAATAGGATATTCTGTAAGACAAGAGCTTGTATTAAACAAAGGATTCATATCCAACAAAACTGAGCATCATCTTTCAGTCAAGGAGACAGATGTTCAATGAAATAAGGGAGTTCCAGACCTTCCTGGTGAAAAAGCAACAACTAAAGGAAAAATATGATCTTCAAATACCAATCTCAAGAGAGTTATAAAAAGGTAAATGGGGGGAGGGAGGAAAATGTTTTTCAATAAAGGGAAACTGTTTACATCCCTACATTAAAAAATAACACTGTAAATCTTGAGAATTGTATCTTTATTATGACATTTAAAAGGGATATACAAAGACAGATAGACAGAGGGTGAGGGTATTAATTAAGTGATATGAAGATCAAAAGCCTAATTAAGGTGTGAAAAGGGATGTGAGAGAAGAAGAAAGGAGCAGGCAGAAAAAGGGAAATTACATCACTCAGAGAAGCACAAAAATATTATATTAGAGGGAAAAAAGGGAGTGATATGAATATTGTTTGAGCTTTACTCTCATCGTATTTGGTTCATGGAAAGAATGATATACACAGTTAATTATAGAAAACCTACAGTCAGTTGAAGGGGGAAGAAGAAAGAAAAGAGAGGGAGTGTTTAGATGGGATGGAAGAGGTAGTGAGAAAAAAAAGAAGAGAAAAGGGAAGGGGACTGATAGAAGGGATGGAAGATAGAGGGAGGTGGTGGTCAAAAGTAAAACTATTTTGAGGAGGGTATGAGAAAAGGGAGGAAAAAAGCATAAATTGGGGAAGAGGAATTAGGTTGGAGAGAAAGACACAGACAGTAATCATACCTGTGAATGTGAATGGTATGAACTCTCCCATAAAAAGGAAGCAGATAACAGAGTGGATTAAATATGTTGTTTAAAAGAAACACATCTGGAACTGGGAAATACACAGGGTAATGGCAAAAGACTGATAAAGAATATATTATCCTTCAGCTGAATTAAAAAAAAAAGAAAAACAGGGGTGGTAATCCTAATCTCATACAAAGGAAAAGCAAAAGCAAATCTAAGCAAAAGAGATAATGGAGGAAACGATATCTTGTTAAAAAGCACCATAAATAATGACGTAATATCATTAGTAAACATATATTCACCAAGTGGTACAGCATCAAAATTCTTAGAGGAAAGTTAAAGTAGCTACAGGAAGAAATAGAAAGCAAAACTATACTAGTGGGTGAAATCAACCACCCCCTCTCTGAAAATAATAATTCTTACCTCAAAATAAACAGAAAAGAAGTTGAGGTGAATAGAATTTTATAAAAGGTAGACAGATATATACCTATTTCTCAGCTGTGCATGGCACATACACAAAAATCAACCATATTCTAGGACATAAAAGTCTCACAATGAAGTGTAGAAAGACAGAGAAATATTAAATGTTTCCTTTTAAGATTATAATGCAATAAAAATTATATGTAATAAAAAGCCATGGAGTGCTAAACTAAAATGTAATTGGAAACTAAATAATATAATCTTCAAGAATGAGTGAATCAGAAACAAATCATAGAAACCATCAATAAATTAATTCAATACAATCACAAAAGTGAGACAATATACCAAAATTTATGGGATATAGAAAAAGTAGTTCTTAGGGGAAGTTTTATGTCTATGTCCATACCCAGTCAGTCATCTATAAATATGTAACTTACCCCATAGGGAAAAGGGGGAAAACGAAAAAGAAGGAGTGGAAGATGATAAAATTGTGAGCAAATTAGAGACATATATGAACTGATTCAAAGTAAAGTGATAAGAACCAGAGATCGTTGTGCAGAATAACAGCAACATTGTAACAAGGAAACGTTGTGGAAGACTCACCTACTCTCATTAATACAACCATACAAGTCAGTTCCAAAAGTTGAAGGTATAAAAAATACTATGAAACTCCTGAAAGAGAATTGGTGAACTCTGAGTGCAAATTGAAGTATGATTTTTTTTACTTTATTCTTTCTTGTTTTCTTTTTAAATATGGCTAATATGGAAATGTGTTTCATATCATTTCATATGCATAACTGACATATTGCTTGTCTTCTCTGTGGGTGAGGGAGAGAATGGGTGGCAGGAGTATAATTTTGAACTCACAATATAGAAAGATAAAAATCTTTGAAATAAATAAATTAAAATGCTTTAAATAATGATATTGAAACATCTTTCTTGGGTGTTTGAAACATTTTAAGAATCAAAATTCTGTTAATTGAAATAACACTAGTAGTCAGGGATCACTCAAATCAAATTCTGCTGCTCATAGTAACTAGGTGTGTGACAGTAGATAAGTCATCAAACCCGTCTGATATTTAATCTCCTCATTTGTGAAATGGGGATATTAATCTGTGCAGTATTTATCTCGCATATAATTTTTGAAATTGTCAAATAAGATGCTGCATATAAAGTTATATATTAAATTTTAATAATTTATGACAGCAATATGGAAAGACAGACTAAAATCTAATTGGAAATCCTAAAGAATGAGTGTGCCAAACAAGAAATTATAGAAACTATCAGTAATTTCATACAAGGGAATGATAATAATGAGACAACATTCCAAAATTTGTGGGATACATTAAAGGCAGTTGTTAGGGAAAATTTTATATCCCTGAGTGAATACATGATTAAATTAGATATAAGGGAGGTCAATGAATCAGGCATGAAATTGAAAAACCTAGAAAAATCACAAACTTAAAATCCCCCCAAAATACTAAATTAGAAATATTGAAGACCAAAGGAGAGATTAATAAAATTGAAATTAATTATTGAATTAATAAATCTAATAGCTGGTTTTATGAAAAAAAAAAAACAAAATTGATAGACCCTAAGTCAATATGATAAAAAAAGAAAGAAAAAACCCAAATTATGAATATCAAAAATGGAAAGGTTGAATCTACCTCCAATGAAGAGGAAATCAAGATAATAATTAGGAGTTATTTTTCCCAATTATATTCCCATAAATTTGCCAATCTTAGGGAAATAGATGAATATTTACAAAAATGCAAGTTGCCCAGATTAACTGAAGGGGAAGTAAATTACTTAAATAATCCCATCTCAGAAAAAATAAATTGAACAGGCCATCAGTCAACTCCCTAGGAAAAAATCTCCAGGGCCAGATGGATTTACTAGCACATTCTATCAAATATTTAAAGAACAATTGATTCCAATACTCTACAAACTATTTCAGAAAATTAGTGGAGTCCTACAAAATTCTTTTTATAACAAAAATATGGTACTGATAACTAAATCAAGAAGAGATAAAACAGAGAAAGAAAATTATAGACCAAACTCCCTCATAAATACAGATGCAAAAATTCTAAATAAAATACTAGCAAAAAGACTACAGCAACTTATCTCAAGAATAACACACTTTGATCAGGTAGGATTTATTGCAGGAATGCAAGGATGGTTTAATAGTAGGAAAACCATCAGGATAACTGATCACATCAACAATAAAACTAGCAAAAACCACATGATCATCTCAATAGATGCAGAAAAGGCTTTTTGACAAAATACAACATCCATTCCTATTAAAAACATTAGAAAGTATAGGAATAAATGGAGCCTTCCTTAAAATAATAGGTAGAATCTATTTAAAGCCATCAGCATGTATTATATGTAATGGGGAGAAGCTAGAAGCATTTTGCATAGTATCACGGGTGAAACAAGGGTGTCCACTAGCACCCCTCTTATTCAATCAGGTACTAGAAATGTTAGCAGTAGCAATTAGAGAAGAAACAGAAATCAATGGAATCAAATTAGGTGAAGAAGAGATCAAGCTATCACTCTTTGCAGATGATATGATGATATACTTAGAGAATCCTAGAGAATCAAGTAAAAAAGTACTTGAGATAATAAATAAATTTGGCAAAGTTGCAGGATATAAAATAAACATACATAAATCCTCGGCATTCCTATATATTTCAATTGAAATTCAACAGCAAGAGATAGAAAGAGAAATCCCATTTAAAGTTACTGTAGACATTATAAAATATTTGTGAATCTACCTGCCAAATCAAACCCAGGAACTATATGACCACAACTACAAAACACTTTTCACACAAATAAAGCCAGATCTAAATCATTGGAAAAATATCAACTGCTCAAGGCTGGGTCGAGCTAATATAATAAAAATGACAATTTTACCTAAATTAAATTATATATTTAGTGCCATACCAATTCTTTTATCAAAAAACTACTTTATAGTAACAAAATTCATTTGGAGGAATAAACAGTCTAGAATATCAAGGGAATTAATGAAAAGAAATGCTAGGGAAGGTGGACTAGCTATACCAGATTTCAATCTTTATTATAAAGCAGCAGTCATCAGAACTGCTTGGTACTGGCTGAGGAATAGAGGACTGGATCAATGGAATGAAGTAAATGACTATAGTAATCTATTGTTTGATAAACCCCAAAACCCTAATTTTTGGGATAAGAACTCACTATTTGACAAAAACTACTGGGAAAACTGGAATATAGTATGGCAGAAATTGGGCATAGACCATTATCTAATACCTTATACCAATATCAAGTCTCAATGGGTACATGATCTAGGTATAAAGGTTGATACTGTAAGCAGTCTCAGAAAACAAGGAATAATTTACCTGTCAGATTGGTGGAGAGGGAAAGACTTTGTGACTAAACAAGTATTAGAAAACATTACAAAATGTAAAATGGATAATTTTGACTACATGAAACTGAAAAGCTTCTGTACAAACAAAGCCAATATAACCAAGATTAAGAAGGAGGTGGGAAATTGAGAAAGAATCTTTACAACCCATGTCTCTGACAAAGGACTCATTTCTAAAATATACAGAGAATTGAGGCAAATCCATAAGAATTCAAATCATTCCCCAATTGATAAATGGTTACAGGATATGAACAGGCAATTTTCAGAGAAAGAAATTAAAGATATCTATAAGCACATGAAGAAATGCTCTAAATCACTATTGATTAGAGAAATGCAAATCAAAACAACTCTGAGGTACCACATGTCACCAGTCAGATTGGCTTAGATGACAAAACAAGAAAATGACAAATACTGTAGAGGATATGGGCAAATTGGAACACTAATGCATTGCTGGTGGAGTTGTGTACTGATCTAGCCTTTCTGGAGAGCAATTTGGAATTATGCCCAAAGGGCTATAAATAATTTAATATCCTTTGACCTAGCAATACCACTCTTAGGGTTATATCCCAAAGACATCATAAAAATGGGAGGAAGACCCCTATATACAAAAAGGTTTATAGCAGCTCCTTTTGTGATGGCAAAGAATTGGAAATTAAGGGGGTGTCGATCAATTGGGGAATGGCTAAAAAAGTTGTGATATATGCATTTTATGGAATACTATTGTGCTATAAGAAACGAGAAGCAGATGGACTTCATATTTACCTGGAGAGGCTTATATGAACTGATGCTGAGTGAGAAGTGTAGAACAAGGAGAAATTTGTACGCAATTAAAGGCACATTGTATGTGCGATGACCAACTTTGATAGATTGGACTCTTCTCAGCAATGAAGTGATTTAAGTCAATCCCAAAAGACTCATGATATAGAGAAATATATGCATCCAGAGAAAGAAATAGAAATAACTGAGTTTATATCCTGATGGAAGCAAAATACCTGATCTTTTTCCTTTTCTTGTTTGGTTTTATGTCCTCTATACCATTTTTCATTCCATCTGACACAATAAGTCTTTATAACCTGACTAATGTTTAATATGAAAGTAAAATAAAACAAAACAAAATAAAATAAAATCATAGTAAAAGGAAGAATGAATTCATTGTTTTGATGTTTTATGAATCTAAATAAAATAATGGCAAAAATAATGCCGATTAGATTTAAACATGTTTTGTGCAATTTTCCCCCTGGGGAGCTGAACACTAAATATTTTCCAGTGTGACTTGTTAAGCGAAAAAGGCTTCCAAAAATGAAGTGATAAAGAATCAAAAGTTGTAGGGCTTAGCATTTTTTATTCTTCTTGCCTCCTACCAATAACACCACGAAAGGGTAAATCAGTTTGACCTATCTATATGGCTGTTACTGATCATTGTCATTGTAAAGAAGCTAGAGTCTTCATTCATTTGTTGTCCATGGAAAATAAGTTAGTTCCATAGTTTGGGGGATTCATTGATCTACCAAAGTGGGGTGGGTTTGAACTAGGAAAGGACTACTAGATTTTTCATTTTAAGAGCTACTATCTGGAAATGGTATAATGAATAATCAGTAGCATTGTCTTCTGACATTATTGACTTTAGTTGAGGATGTAACCATACTCTATCTGAAATAGTTAAAGATATATGTATATATAATAAATATAATTATATATATATGCATATATGTATACACACACATATATAGCTACAGAAAGAAATAGTTTTTAATATATTACCTTGGAGCCTTTTAAAGCCTGTCTATAGATTCCCAGTGTTTTGAAGGTGTATTATTAGTATGTTTTGATGTAAGGCTTGATTCTAGCTTCAAGTAAGTTTCACTATTGCCACTGTCAAGTAATGCCATGAGACTCAATTATCATATTATTATTATTTGAAGCAAGTCATTGAATAAGCCATGGACATTGGAGGATGTTTGTATTGATCAAATTTCATCTGAGTGGCAAATATCAATACTCAAAAATCTAGTGTCCTTGGATTAGCAGCTAATGCTTCCTTTCATTTTTTGAGTAGCTGAAAATTTTATTGTCTTGGGATTTCTGGATTCAAATGCCTATACTTACCATGATGCATTTTTGGTAGTGTTTTTGCTTCACCTTGATGGTCTAAAAAGTATTATTCACAATCAGACACAGTCTTAGTTGTATAATTATCTAAGTTTTACTATTGAGAGAATGTGTGGAAAGAATTTTAATTAACACTCAACCTAATCAAAGTAAATTGAAAAATACCATTCATTGCACTGGTTTGGACAAAAAAAGGAGTGATAATAAATGAGACTCTTGATGATCACATTTGTATTGCCAATGAACTGTTGAGGATACATAGAAAGGTTAATTTCTTCATTCAATCTAAGTGAACTTTTCTTTTGTTCATTTTATATATACAGAGAGACAGAGACAGAGAGACATACACAGACACGGAAATGACAGAAAAAATAATTTAAGAGAGAATTGATTATGAAAACCTTTCACAAAGAGGAAGGAGAAAAGGTCAAAGGCAAAAGCTGAGGAATTTAAACTTAGCAAGTTCTTTCAATGAAGTAAAGACCAGAGGTGAAGACAAATATTTGAAGTGTGGAGAAGAGGAATAATTGAAGTAGTAATTCAGATGATCTAATATATAAATATATTAGATCATCTGAATGATAGCTGCTAATGGACTTCAGAACATCAGTGTGGGGGCAAGAAGTAAAGTCACATGATCTACACCCATTGATAGTAATTGGTAAATTACGTATGTGTCTAATGACAGCTGGCTGAAGCTGCTAATGGTATCAATAGCATACAACATTGACCTATAGATCTAATATATATACTTCATTCAATTCTCTCTTAAATTATTTTTTTCTGTCATTTCCGTGACTGTCTCTCTGTCTGTGTATGTCTCTCTGTCTCTGTCTCTCTGTTATTTAAGTTCACTAACTGTGCCTACCTTTCTGCTGCAAAAATGATGACATTTTCCCTGATTCTAAAGCAAATGCCTCCATGTCTTCAATATGCGTTTATTTCTTAACAGTTTTATATGTCTTGCACTTCTACTTATCTATGGCTTGTGCTATCTCTGAGATGATCAATATCTTCCTATGTGTAAAACCAAATGGTCTTTTCTTTGTCCTTATTCATTTTTATTCATTCCAAGTTCTTGTTACTATTAAACTACCTCACTTTATACCATTTATTCCCTTTATTTTGTGATATTTTTTCTTTTTCTTTTTTTCTTTTTGGAGGGCAATTGGGGTTAAGTGACTTGCCCAAGATCACATGGCTAGTTTTTGTTAAGTGTCTAAGGCTGGATTTGAACTCAGGACCTCCTAACTCCAGGGCAGGTGCTATATTCCCTGCACCACCTAGCTACACTTGATATTTTGTTCTTGTTGCTTCTACTCTCCTCTCTATTTTTTCTTTGCTTCTGTCAGTGGATTTCTACATGCCACACCTTAGACATTCTCTAACCTCCTTTACGTGGGTAAATGAGCTTTCTTTGAGTATCTCTATATAGCAAACACCTTTCCATTCTCTCTTCTTACCTTTTTTGTTTTGTCTCCCTTTCTTTTTTTCTTTCTATTTCTTTAATTCCCCAATCTTTTCTTTGTTTTGTGCACCTAAGCACCATTTTCTAAATCACTTGTGATCAAAATCTGGATTATTTTAACTCCTTGGTCTCTTTTACTTTTCGCCATAGCAAAACAAGTGACCTATCCTATTTATTTCCCCTATATCTCATTCTCATTATTTCATTTAAACTCCACTTTCAGAACCTTAAACCATACCCTGAAAACCTATAAGTATTTTATACTACCCTAATATCACATCCATTTAGCTGCTAGAGGTGGATAAATTATCCATTTTTAGTTAAAACTGTTGGAGGAAAAGAATCTGACAATGCCTTTTACATTCATTTTTAGTTTGAAGGTGAAATTATAGGCAAATATTCTATGAATTACTTGTATTAATCATTCCTTTCTTTTTTAGTATGGTAGCTTTGTGGGTTGGAGAATGATGGTATTTTTAATACACCTAAGTAAGCATTATTGGCATTTTCTTCCTCAACAAGAACTCTGGTGTAAATGTTCTCATTGTAGGCATTGCTTTTGCAATATGACTTTCTATTCTTTTCTCACCTATGTTGATTCTCAGAAAATTGCATAGCTTTTCAGTAGAAATGACCTATATTTGTTTTACAGATACCCTGAAAGAGAAGCAAGGGAGTCCTCTTAGAGATAATTTGCAGATGACAAGATTTTCTGAAGTGTCAAGTGCTTCTTCAGCACTAAGTTGTGAATACACCATTCAATTTCATACTGTTTCAGTCCTCAGAGATGAAACCTCAAATTTTAGAGGAATTACACTGCTTCTGTTTTGTGGCCTAGTCAATTTTTTTTCAGAAAGCTACTGTATATAATCAAGGTTTGTTATTATTAACAAGAATATTTTTTCCCCATTTCCTAACATCATTAGGAGAATGGAAATGAAAGTTCTGCTCACTGATATATGTCCTACTCACTAGGACATGAAAAACAATTGCATCATTATGGCTGCTTCTGCAGATTCAATCTTAAAACCAGGTCAGTCACTACATATTTTTTAATCTTTTTTTTAAACAAATTCAGAGTTGTTAAACACAATCAGAGTTTTCAACATTTCCTAAATTTTGGCAATAATAACAGTGAGCTATTGATGCTTCTCACCACTTCTTTTTCTAAATCAATGTTATCTTGCTAAAATTACTTGAACATAAAGATAAAATGCTAAATGAGCTACACTATAATTGGAGATACACTGCAATTCAATGTGAATATGGAAAGGCAAATATAATGTTAAATAAGTGAGTAGGGGGAGCAGCCAACATAATAAATTAAAAGCAGGAATTTGCTAGAGCTCATCCCCCAACCACCTCTAAGACTTGTAAAAAAATACTGTAAAAAATTTTAGAGCTACAGAACCCACAAAATGGCAGAGTGAAATACATCTCCAGCTAAAGTCAGCCTAGAAAGTCAAAAGGACAGATTTATTGCATCAGGTTGGGAGCAGACCGTGGTCCTATTTGGGCCACACTGGCAGAGACTGGGCCAGAGTAGAATGTACAGAACTAAATCACTGTCATCTGTGGTGGTTTCCAGACTTCTCAACTCCAAACAACAAAGACAAAGTAAAAGGTTCAGTGAGGAAATTCTGTTGGACCAGGGTGAGAGAAAAGCACAGTCTGGCCCCTACTCCCAGAATGAAGGAGGCAGTGGGCAGTGACTGTAACAGCAGGGTGGCTGCTTCCACAGCTCCTGGCCCACAGATGGTGGGAAGGCCAAGTGGCTGACATAGGGCAATTGCAGGAATCTCTTTTCTGTAACTGAGGCAGGATTCTCTTGCTTTTCCCCACTTGCATCTGCGTCACAGACTTGTGTGGCAGTCCTAGGGTGAAGAGGAATTCTGGTGTGCAAGAGCTTGTGGTGGCTGTGGAGAGAAAGTCCTCCTCACAGTTCTGACATAGGTACCTAGAAGTAGCTCTGACAACAGCTGCACAAAATCCCAGAATTTTGAGACACAGCAGTCTCCACTATGGAAGCAGAGTCCTACTGTGGCAAAGAGCTCAAATGTCAAATAACTGGCTGGCAAAATGAGCAGAGAAAGAGAAATCAGAATCTAGAATTTTTCTTTGGTGACAAAGAGGATCAAAACGTAGAAGGAGAAGAAGACAACAAATTCAAAACCCCTGCATCAAAACCCTCCAAGAAAAATATGAACTGGTGGCAGGTCATAGAGGAGCTCAAGAAGGATTTTGAAAATCAAGCAAGAGAAGTAGTAGAAAAATTGGGTAGAGACATACGAGTGATACAAGAAAAATGAAAAATAAGTCAACAGCTTCTAAAGGAGTCCCCCAAAATACTGAAGAAAATAACACCTTAAAACATAGACTAACTCAAAAGGCAAAAGAGGTCCAAAAATTAAATGAGGAGAATGCCTTAATAATTGGCCAAATATAAAAGGAAGTCAAAAAGCTCACTGAAGAAAATCATTCCTTCAGAATTAGAATTGAAGCAAATGGAATCTAATGACTTTGTGAGAAAACAAGGTAGTATAAAGCAGATCCAAAATAATGAAAAAAAAATTAGAAGACAATGTAAAATATCTCACTGTAATAATGACTGACCTGGAATATGGATCCTGGAGAGATAATTTAAAAATCATTGAACTACTTGAAAGCCATGATAAAAAAAAAACAAGATTAGACATCATGTTTCAAGAATTTATCAAGGAAAACTGCCCTAATATTCTAGAACCATAGGGTAAAATAGAAATTGAAAGAATCCATTGCCTCTTGAAAAAGATCCCTGGAAGAAAGTTCCTAGGAATATTATAACTTAATTACAGATTTCCTAGGTCAAGTAGAAAATACTATAAGCAATGAGTATGAAACAATTTGAGTATTGTTGAAACAATCTGGATAATACAAGATCTCACAGAATCTACATAACTGTTCTCTAAGAGGATTTGAAAAGATTTGTTGAACATTTTTCCACCATCCAGATTATCAAGAACAATGGAGTGTTGCTAAAGCAAAACAAAAGGAAACAAACAATGCAAAAATAGTATTTCTAATTCTTGGAAGAGATTCAAAGCAGTAGATAATAAATGAGGTGAGTAAAAAAAATAAATTGAGGATTGTTTTTTTGTTTTGTTATGTATCTAGGATTCTCTGAGGAATAAGTTGTCTCTTTCATTAAGGAATTTTAAAATATATCCTTTGGTGTGGTCATGTGTGAGTATTTCTGCCAAGGGACAGAGGAAAAAAAATAATTGTGCATCATAATGTTAAATTTAGGAGTCAACCTGTCAGATTTTATGGAGAAGAGAAGAATTTATGATCAAACAAATAGAAAACATTACAAAATACAACATGGAGAACTTTAGTTACATTAAATTGAAAAATGTTTGTACAAAGAAAGTGATTGCAACCAAGATAAGGAGGGAAGCAGAAAACTGGGAAGGAATTTTTATAACCAGTGTCTCTGATCAAGTCTTCATTTCTAAAATATACAAAGAAATGAGGCAAATTCATAAGAATACAAGTCATTCCCCAAATGATAAATGGTCAAAGGATATACGGGAAGTTTTCAAAGGAGGAAATTAAAGATATCTATAATCATGTGGAAAAATGCTCTAAATCACTCTTGATTAGAGAAATGCATATCAAAACAACTCTAGAGGTACCATATCTCACCTGTCAGATTAACTAATATGGCAAAAGAGGAAAATGATAAATGCTGGAAAAGAGGTGGTAAATTTGGTACATTAATGCATTGATGCTGACATTGTGAACTGATCCTACCAATCTGGAGAGCAATTTGGAACTATGCCTAAAGAGTTATAAAATATGCACACCCTTTAACCCAGAAATACCACTTCTAGAGCTGTACCTCAAAGAGATCATAGAAGTGGAAAAAGTACACATATGTACAAAAATATTTACAGAAATTTTTTTTTTATGGTTGAAGATAATTGGAAATCAAGGTAATGGCTAAAGAAGCTGTGGTATGTGAATGTAGTGGAACACTATTGGGATATAAGAAATGAGGAGCATGGGGTGGCCAGGTAGCTCAGCAAGTAAGAGCACTGGCTCCAGTGTCGGGATGACCTGGATCAAATCCGGGCTCAGATACTCAGCACCACACCCAGAAATAATAACTGGCTGTGTAACCTTGAGCAAGTTACTTAACCCCAATTGCTTTAAAAAAAAGAAATGAGGAGCAGATTCATTTCATAATAACCTGGAAATATCTGTATAAACCAATGCTGAGCAAGAGGAGCAGAACCAGGAGAAAATTTTACACAAATATAGACACATCATATTAATGATGATTAACTTCAATTGATTTGGCTCCTCTTAGAAATGCAAGGCTATAAATAACTCCAAAAGTCTCAAGATGGAAAGGTCTGTCCACATCCAGAGAAAGAATTATGGCATCTGGATGCAGATTCAAGCAAACTATTTGCTGTCTCTCTTTTTAGTTTTATTTTGTTCCTTATTTCTCATTTTTCATTCCATTGGTTATAATCTTTCTTACAACTTGATCAATATTTTATGTGAAGGTACTTTTAGAACCTATAGGAGATTGCATGCCACTGGGGGTGGGGGGGAGAGGCAGTGGTAGAAAATTAGTTACTCAAAAGCTTATGAAACTGAATATTGCAAACTAAAAGTAAATTAATTAATTAATTTTTTTAAAAGAGTATATTTTACTCATATCTTCCAACCAGAAACAACAACAGCAACAAAAAAAGATTTAAAATTAAAAGGACTGAACAAAGTTAGGTGTGAAAGACATATTCCAAGACATGGGTTTTCCAAAGCATGTTGCAATGGTATCTGACATTAGATTTTGCTTCCTTGAATTAGGTTCTGCAGTTTTTGTCCTTTCTTGCTCAAATTTTGACT
The DNA here is from genome assembly GCF_028583685.1 of Petaurus breviceps papuanus. Lineage (NCBI taxonomy): Eukaryota > Metazoa > Chordata > Mammalia > Diprotodontia > Petauridae > Petaurus > Petaurus breviceps. The sequence goes on along the minus strand of NW_027186315.1, from coordinate 776,388 downwards.
ATTTGTATATCAACATTTGAAGTCACAATTTTTACAATTATTTCCTTTCTTGGATTTCAGATCCCATGAACTGCAAAAAAGCATTGCTATTCTCCTATCATTATAAGCTAAATCTATAGTATCTAGCTTAATAGATGCAAAAAGATGCTATTCCTACTCCTGCACCTACTATTATTACTGCAAATTAATAATTATTTAATTCATTCTGAGATTCTCTTCAGCATGTGATCTGTTCATATTGCAAAGCGAATTTTCCAATAGGAAATAGTGTAAAGTTGGATTATCAGTACCACACACCCCAAATATTAATATAAATAATTATTTATAATTTTAAGCAATTTTTGTTCCTAAGGCACCTGAAACACAATAGCAATGATTAGTACACGATATAAACTGAAAATAAAACAAATTAACCTGCACTTTACTTTTTTTTTTAAAATAAAATTTTACGTTTATTTTTAGTTTACATCATTTCCACGGAATTTTGAGTTAAATTTTTTCTCCCTGTCTTTCCCCTATCCACCACCCCAAAACAGTGATCCTACTCTATAACCCCTCCCCCAAACTGCTCTCTCCTATATGCTCCCCATCCCCACTCCTACTTTGCAGTAGGCAAAGATGTATCACTATATTCCCATACCTATATATCTTATTTCCCAGTTGCATGTAAAAAATAATTATGTAAATATTACACACACACACACACACACACACACACACACACACAATGTTTGATTTTAAAATTTCGGATACCAGATTTTTGCCTTCTTCCCTCATCACCCACCCTTACTGGGAAGATAAGCAATTCAATAAAGGTTGCACATGTGTAACTACACAAAACATTTTCATAGTGGGTATATTGTATATATATAAAAGATTGACTATGATTCCCTCCATCTTATCCCACCCCCCATTTATCCTATTCTCTACTTTTACCCTGTCCTATTTAAAAAAAAAATGTGTATTTCTAATTTTCTTCCTCACAACCTGCCCTCCCCTCCATCATTCCCCATCTCATCCCTTTCCCCCCTACTCTCCCATATGGTGACATACCATATTTAATGTATATGTCATTCCCTCCCTAAGCGGAATTCAATGAGAGTAAGTTTGACCCATTCCCTTTTGCCTTCCTGTTCTTCCCCTCCATTGTAACCATTTTTTCTTGACCTCTGCTATGTGATATAGTTTACCCCATTCTGTCTCTCCCCATCTCCTCTCATTATATTCCTTTCTCACCTCTCAACTTCACCTTTTAAGTATCTTCCCTTCCTATTCAACTTGTCCCGTGCAGCTAAGTGTACTTGTATACACACACACACACACACACTCACATATATACATTTACATATGTATTCATATGCCCGTATACCCTCTTATTTAGACAAATGCACGTATGTATGTGTGTGTATATTTATGTATATATATATATAATACGTTACAATTATCATTTTTCCTTGTAGAAATGTAAATAGTTAGACTTTGATAAGTTCCTTATGATTTCTTTTCACTGTTTACCTTCTCAGGCTTCTCTTACTTCTTGTATCTGGATGTCACATTTTCTATTCAACTCTGGTTTTTTCATCAAGAATGATTGAAAGTCCTCTCTTCCATCTAATAACCATATTTTCCCCTGAAATATGATGCTCAGTTTTTCTGGGTAGGTGATTCTTGGTTTTAATCCCAGCTCCTTTGACCTCTAGATTATCGTATTCCAAGCCCTTTTATTCCTCAGTGTAGAAGCTGCCAAATCCTGTGTTATCTTGATTGTGTTTCCACAATATTCAAATTGTTTCTTCCTAGCTGCTTGTAATATTTTCTCCTTGATCTGGGAACTCCAGAACCTGGCTATAATATTCCTAGGAGTTTTCTTAATGGGATCTTTTTCAGGAGGTGATCGGTGGATTCTTTCAACGTCTATTTTGCCCCCTGGTTCTAAAATATCAGGGCAATTTTCCTTGAGAATTTCTTTAAGGATGATTTCTAGGTTCTTTTTTTATCATGGCTTTCAGGTAGTCCAATAATTTTTAAATTATTTCTCCCCGAATTATTTTCCAGGTCAGTAGTTTTTTTTCAATGAGATGTTACACATTGCCTTCTATTTTTTCATTCTTTTGGATCTGTTTAATAGTATCTTGGTTTCTCATAAAGTCACTAGCTTCCATTTGCTCCAATGTAATTCTGAAGGAATTGTTCTCTTCAATGAGTTTTTGAGATTCTTTTTCCATCTGGCAAATTTGGATTTTTAAGGCATTCTTCTCCTCATTGGATTTTTCAGTCTCTTTTGCCATTGGAGTTAAAGTATTTTTTAAGATGTCATTTTCTTCAGTCAGGTTGTTGACTCTCTTTTCATGATTTTCTTGCATCATTCTCATTTCTCTTCCAAATTTTTTCCTCCACTTCTCTTATTCAGTTTCCAAAATTCTTCTTAAGCTCCTCTATAGCCTGTAACCAGTTTGTATTTTTTTGGAAGTTTTTGGTGCAGGAGTTCTGACTTCACTGTCTTCCTTCTGTCCCATGCTTTGATCTTTTTGTCCCCCCAAAAGGAGTCCAAAGTTGGATTGCTTTGCTTCCTTTGCTTGCTCATGTTGCCTGTCAATTACTTGATATTTGAGCTTTTTGCCACAGTAGAACTCAACTTCCAGAAAGGAGAGCTTTTTCTGCAATTGCTGGGGTTTTCTCACCTGATGTAGGTATTAGTTGCTTGCCCTATCTGAAGCCTCCACTGACTCTGGCAAACTGGTCATGCACCCCAGGACATCCACCCTGCATAGCAATTCAGATCCAAGCAGGTTAAAACAAGAGCGATTACCCTTCAGACTGTTCTCTTGGTTCCCTACAGTCTGCAGGCCAGGAGCTCTGAAACAGCCACACTGTAGCAAGCCACAGCAGAACCTCAGTTGCTTCTTGTGGCAGGGGCAAAGGCAGGACCACTATCATGCACTCCCAGTTCCTGCAAAGTCTACACTGACCTCTCAGTTTGTCATTGTCATCTATGGGTTGATAATTCTGGAAACCACATCTGCTGGTGATATACTCTCCAGTAGTCAGCTCCAGTTTGCAGTGAATAGGGTGCCTTGAGACTAAAACCTCAGATTCACAGGGTCTTCTCCCAGCATGCTTCCCTCGACCCTTCCTGGCATTCTGCAGGGCTGTCTTCAGCATTAGGTTTATTTCTCCGTGTCAGTTTGTAGGTTCTTTAGCCCTAAAGCTTGTTTAGAGTCATTTTTATAGATATTTGAGGTGGTTATGTGGGGAGCATCAGGAGTCTTCCTTGTTCTATGCCACTGTCTTTCTGCACTTTACCTTTGAGAAGAGTCATACCTGGTTCGAGAGAGATGAAAGTAAGGAGGAAGAAGGGTTATTGCTTTGAAGGAGAATCTCCTTCCACGAGAACGTTGGGCATCTCAATCTCAACATCAAGAATGTTCTCCCTTACACTTTTTTCACTAAAAGTCAGACTAATACTACTGCCTTCACTTATTTTTCATATTTTAGAATCACTTTCATGTTTTAGCTCACTGACTTTTTTTCTTTATGGATTTGCTTCTAACTAGGAATCTATCTAATAAAACTTGTTTTTGACATTTTTTTCAGAATGTTACAGAAATGTAACATTTCATTTTTGTTAAAAACATTCCTGGCTCTCATTACCACAGCCTAATTTGGGTAATGTTTTAACAAAAAAAAAAAAAGTACCCCCCCCCCCCCGATCTGTTAAACCTCCCTAATCTCACTTGACATTAGGGATTCCTCTGATCTCTCAACCTCCTCTCTCCTGGGAGATATCCTCCCCAACCTTTCACTGTTGTTCCTCATGTAGATCCATCAGTTCCTTTGTTGTCAACTAATGACTATGCTCCTCCATCGTTACAAATATTGTTTTAGATTACAGTCACTACTGTACACTTTTATGCAAATTACTACCATATGTACACAAAAACACATGAACACACTTGTAATGATACTGTTAAGAGTGAACAATGGTGCTGTCAGGAACAGTCAATGCTGAATGTAGCCAATTAGGCAGTATACTGACCTGAAGTTGCTTTGTTTGATATATGAAGGCTAAAAAAAAAAAATCATTGCCCTTGTTGAGTGCCATCTCTTTGCTAGCTGTTCAAGTCTGAACATGATATTCTTACTGAAAATTCTTGTTCTTTCTGCAAAACAAGTTTATATAGAATTGGGATTAATTCTTCTTTAAATATTTAGTGCGATTCACTTGTAAATCTATCTTGCCCTGGAAATTTTTTCTTAGGCAGTTCCATGATCACTTGTTCAATTTATTTTTCTAAGATTGAGTTTCCTAGGCATTTTGTTTCTTCTTTTAATCTGAGAAATTTATTTTATTACAGATATTCATTCATTTCATTTAGATTGTCAGATTTATTGGCATAAAATTAAGTGAAATAGCTCATAACAATAGTATTAATTTCCTCTTCAATGATGGTGAATTCACCATTTTCATTTTTGATATTGAAATTCAGTTTTCTTTTTTTTCCTTTTTTAAATAAAACTAACTAATGGCTTGTCTATTTAATTGTTTTTTCATAAAATTAATTTTTAGTTTTATTTTTTAATTCAATGGTTTTCTAACTTTCAATGTTATTAATCTCTTCTTTAATTTTTAGCATTTCCAATTTGGTGTTAAATTGGGGATTTGTAATTTGTTATTTTTCAAGTTTATTTTTTAGTTGCATGCCCAATTTATTGAATCATTTTTTTCTCTATTTTATTGATGTAAGCAATTAGACATATAAATTTTTCCCTTAAATTGCACTTTGGCTGTTTCCCATACATTTTGGTACATTGTCTCATGTTCTTTAATGAAATTATAAATTGTTTCTATGATTTATTCTTTGAGACACTTTTTTTAGGAATAGCTTATTTAGTTTCTAATTAATTTTTAAACTCTTTTTCTATTGCCAATTTAAAAATGTAATTTGTATTGAATGATATGCTGAAAAAGATGTATTTAATATTTCTGCTTTTCTACATTTTTATTTTTTTAAACATGGTCAATTTTTGGGTATGTGCCATGTACTGCTGAGCAGAAATGTATATTCCTTTATATTCCCATTCAATTTTCTCCAGAGATCTACTATATCTAACTTTTCCAGAATTAATTTGGCTCTGTAATTTCTTTCTTGTTTGCTTTTGTTTAGATTCATCTAGTTTCAAAAGGGTTAAATTGAGGTCCCCCACTAGTATAGTCTTAATATCTATTTCCTCCTCTAAGTCATTCAACTTCTCCTTCAAAATTTTAGTTGCTCTGCCATTTGAGTCATATATGATTAGTATTTATATGACTTCATTGTCCATGATACCTTTCAACAAGATGCAGTTTCCTTCCTTATCTCTTTTAATTAGATTTATTTTTGCTTTTGCTTTGTCTGAGATCATGATTTCTGCTGCTGCTTTTTTTTGCTTCAGTTGAAGCATAATGCATTCTTCTCTATCCCTTTCCTTTTTCCCTGTGTCTATCTCTCTGCTTCCAATGTGTTTCTTGTAAATAATATATTGTAGGATTCTGTTTTAAATTCTTTTTGCTATCTGCTTCAGTTTTATGGTTGAGTTCATTCCATTCACATTTATAGTCATATTATCTAACTGTGTAATTCCTTCCATACTAATTTCTCCTTGTTTATTCTCTTCTCTCTCTAACATCCATCCTTTTCCTTCTCACAAGTGGTTTACTTATGATCACTTCCTTCCCCAATCTACACTCACTTTATCAATCCCCCTTCTCCCTACTATTATCCCCATCACTTTTTACTTCCTCATAGGATAAGACAGATTTCTGTATCCAACTAAATATATATATATATATATACTATTGCTTCTTTAAGACAATTCTGATGAGGTAAGGCTTAAGGTTTGTCCACCCCTGGCACTCACGTTTCCCACCATCATAACTCTATCACAGCTCTTTTATGTGAAATAATTTAACCCACTCTGTCACTTCCCTGTTTCTTCTTCCAGTGTAATTTTCTTTCTCACCTATTCGTTTTGTTTTTTGGCTATCATTCCATCAAAAGTGACATAATATCCACACCCTGTCTACATATATACCTTCTAATTGCTCTTATATAAATGAAGTTGTTAAGAGTTACAAATAATATCTTGCCAGTAGAAATATAAATAGTTTTACTTTAATAAATATATGTTTTCTCTTGCTTGTTTTTGCTTGTTACCTTTTTATGTATACCTTCAGTCTTGTATTTTGAGGTCTTTTTATTTTAATTCAGCTCTGGTCTTGTAATTAGGAATCTTTGAAAATCATCTACTTCTTTAAATATCCATTTTCCCCCCTGAAAGATTTTATTTTATTTTTCTAGGTAAATGATTCTTGCTTGCAATCTTAACTCTTTTGCCTTCTGGTATATCATATTCCAAGTCATTCAGTTTTTTAATGTGGAAAGTGTCAAAGCCTGTGTAATCCTTACTATAGCTCCACTTATTTGAATTGTTTGTTTTTGCTTACTTGTAGTACTTTCTGATCTGTGAGCTTTGAAATTAGGTTATTATATTTCTTGGAGTTTTAATTTTGAAATCCCTTTAGATAGTGAGTAATGGATTCTTTCCATTTATAATCATCCCCTGATTGTAAAATATCAGGGAAGCTATTTTTTTTAATTTATTGGAAGATGTTGTCCAGCCTTTTGTTGTTGTTGTACATGACTCTCCATTAGTACCAAAATTCTGATATTTTCTCTTCTGAATCTATTTTCTATGTCAGTTGTATTCTGTTGTTGTTTTCCCAATAATAAATTTTACATTTTCCTTTGTTTTCAGTTTTTTTTAATAATCTTTTAATCATTTATTTTCAGTTTTCAACATTCATTTCCATAAAATTTTGAGTTAAATTTTCTCCCCATCTTTCCCCTACCCTCACCGCAAAATAAAAAGCCTATTTAATACACCTTGCCTCATCTGCTCTCTCTTATATCCTTTGCCATGTCTCCCACCCCCAATTTCTAGTAAGGCAACATGAATTTCTATACTCCAGTGCCTGTATATCTTATTTCCCTGTTGCATGTAAAAATCAATTTTTTAACATTTGTTTAAATATTTTTTAATTCCTTATTACTTTCTTTCTTCCCTAATCACCAACCCCCACTGGCAAGACAAGGAATTCAATATAGGTTGTACATGTGTAGTCATGCAAAATGTTTCCATAGTAGCTATATTGTGAAAGACAAACTATATTTCCTTCCATCTTATCCCACCCCCTCTCATTCTATTTTATACTTTGACCTTGTTCCTTTTCAAAAGTGTGTGCTTCTAGACATCCTCTCCCCCAATCATCCCTCCCTTTTATCTTTCCCACTCTTATCCCCTTCCCCTATACTTTCCTGTAGGGTACGATACCCAAATGAACGTGTTTGTTATTCCCGCCTTAAATCAAACTCAATGAGAGTAATGTTGACCCATTCCCCTTCAACCCCTTGCTCTTCCCCTACATTGTAACAGTTTTCTCTTGCCTCTTTTATATGAGATAATTTATTCTATTCTCTCTCTTTCTCCTTCTGCCATTATATTGCTCTCTCACATTTTAACTTTTTTAGATATCATCCCTTCCTATTCAACTGATCCTGTGTTCTCTGTCTATGTATACATGTACACACATATGCACAAACTCACATATATATTTGTACACACATGAACCCTCCCATGTGTGCATAGATACATATATATGTATAGATAGATAGATAGATATAGATATATATATACTTATATATTCCCTTCAACTATCCTCATACTCAGAAAAGTCTCATGATTTACAATTATCATTTTTCATGTAAGAATGTAAATAGTTCAACTTTATTATTTTCCTTATGATTTCTTATTCCTTTTTACCTTCTCATGCTTCTTGTATTTGAAAAACTTTCAATTAAGCTGTGGTTTTTCATCAAGAGTACTTGAAAATTCTCTATTTAATTGATTGATCATATTTTCCTCTGAAGCATTATACTCAGTTTTGCTATGTAGGTGATTCTTGGTTTTAATCCTAGCTCCCTTGACCTCTGGAGTATCCTATCCCAAGCTCTTGGATACCTTAATGTTGCAGCTGCTAGATCTTGTGTCATCCTGATGGCGTTTCCTCCATACTCAAAATGTTTCTTCCTGATAGCTTGTAATATTTTCTCCTTGACCTGGGAACTCTGGAATTTAGCTATGATATTTCTAGGAGTTTTCTTTTTGGGATCTTTTTCAAGAGGTGATCTGTGAATTCATTCAATTTCTATTTTTTCCCAATTTGTCTAGAATACCAGGGCAATTTTCCTTGAGAATTTCTTAAAGGATGATTTCTAGGCTCTTTTTTTTTATCATGGCTTTCAGGTAGTCCAACAATTTTAAAATTTTCTTTCTTGGATCTATTTTCCAGGTCAGTGGTGTCCCCAGTGAGATATTTCACATTGTTTTCTATTTTTTTTATTTGTTTGTATCTATTTTGTATGATCTTGATTTCTCATAAAGCCGTTAACTTCCATTTACTCCAATCTAATTTTGAAAGAATTATTCTTTTCAGTGAGTTTTTGAAATTCCTTTTCCATCTGGCCAATTTATTTTTTAAAGGCATTCTTCACCTCATTGGCTTTTTGGGCTTCTCTTGTCATTTGAGTTAGCGAATTTTTATACTTTCTCCAGTATTTTAGGAGGTCTCCTTTAGCAAGCTGTTCACTTCCTTTTTATGATTTTCTTGAATCATTCTCATTTCTCTTCTCATTTTTTCCTCCACTTTTCTTACTAGTGCTCTCCTAAAGTTTTCTCCAGCGAGTCTGTGGTCCTGGTTGGGGTAGCCCCTGGTCCTGGACCTGCATGTTTTATGGAGGATTGCTCATCCCCCAACCTGGTGTGATAGATCCTTCCTGCCTTCAGTGGAAGATTTGTTTCTCTTTCTCACTTTGTGGCTTTTGTAGCTGTAAAATATATTTTGAGTCATATTTTATAGGTATTGGAGGTGGTTGCTGTGGCAACTTAAGCAAGTTCCTGCTTTTACTCTGCCATCTTGGCTCCACCCCCTTTTCATTTTTTAAAGAAGTTTCCTTTATTACATGTTGATGTCTTATAGAGTCATTGCTCAATTCTAAATTTATAGAATTATTTTCTTCAGTGAACTGCTTTCCTTTTATTTCCACATTGTCAATCCTATTTTTTAGGGGGCTGTTTTCTTTGGTAAATTTTTCTGTATCTTTTCCCATTATATTGAGTCTTTTTTCTTATGATCCCCTTGCATTACTTTCATTTCTTTACCCAATTTTACTTCTTCTTTTCTATTTTGTTGTTTTTTCATCCTTTAAAAATTCTTCCAGGATTTTTTTCCACCTGAAACCAAATAACACTTTTCTTTGAGCCTTCACTTGTAGCCATTTTGACACTATTTTCAACTCCTAAGTTTATATTTTTATCCCCTCTGTCACCATAGTAGCTTTCTCCTATCAAGTTCTTATTTTGTTTTCTTTTTTTTTGCTCATAAGTGTGTGTGTATGTATGAGAGAGAGAGAGAGAGAGAGAGAGAGAGAGAGAGAGAGAGAGAGAGTGTGTGTTTGAGTGAGAGAGTGGGTGTGTGGGTTTGCATTTTCCCAATTTTTTTTATGCTGAGGTTCTGGGCCTTGCTGCTGACTTTCTCTGGGGTTCAAGCTTAGCTGCTTGCTTACACTGGAGAGTAGACTTCCCTTCTGGCTTTTACTGGGTGATGAGGCCTCCCTGTTAGTCTCCCTTATGTATGCAGTTTAGCTGCTAGCTTACTCTAGAAGTGGGAAGTTCCTGTTAGGTTGCTATGGTAACAGAGTCTTTATGGTGACTGGCACTGGAGGAGGGACTTTGTTACTATTTTGCCCCAGGGATGATGCCTATGACTGCATTGCTATGGAAACAGAGTCTCTCTACTGACAGTCTCCAGTAGTGGCATCTGCAGGGCTAGGCTTTACTACTGGTCAGTAGTGGAGTCAAGGCCTTGCTGGTGACTTGTACTGTGTATGTGGTCACTGGGTGGAACTCTATTGTGCTGCATAGACTGCTCATTTGATTAGGGGACTGTTGACTTGTAGGAAGGTGGGGACTCACTAGTGGATTTCCCTAAGCTTGGAGCCATGGTGCTTCATATTGTGAGGCTGGCTGCTGCTGCTGTTCTTCCACCTTGCTTTCCTCCTGCCCTAGTGAGACAGACTTTTCCTGCCCTGCTGGCAAGCTATTTCCCTGTTCCTAGATCAATTCTGAGGCAGTTTTCAAGTTGTTTGGAGGAGAATTTTGGAGGCTTTCCAAGGGTTCCTTCCTAACTCTTCCACCATAAGTCCTCTTAGAAATTCTGAAAGCAACATGGCCTTGTAATCAATATTCATTTCTCTACTGCTCAGGTTGTTGTATCTATCATAGACCATCACTCATTCTGTTTTAATGTAGATATTGAAAATCACAGAATTATAGGGACCAGAATCGATATCAAAGTGTTAAAGGCTGCAATTTGAGTTTCTCCTTATAACTGAAAAGAGTTGGATTAAATAAGCCTTCTTCAAGCCAATAATGCAGGGCAATTTCTTACATATCTGCATTCAATCCTTCTTATTTTAGCCTTTAAGTCACTATACAGTACTTTTTTTTCCCCATTTACCTAATGGAAGCTTTTTTGCATCACAACATTGCAAGATTCTATACAGAACTATTCTGGTAAGTGCTTAAAACCAGTTATAAGGTGCTGCAGTGAACAGGGGTGGTGAGAGTATACCCAGGGCACATTATTTAATCTGTATAAATAAAATTTTATTCATAATTTTCTTAAATCTAGATTCCCATCAAAACAAAACAAAGGAACAAAAAATTAGGCCTTGATGTACTGTTTATGGATTTCCAAGATGTAAATATTCACAATGAAAATTTATCAGTCAACTTATGTGAGCTGATTGAAATTGATTATAGCACATCCCTGATTCCATATATCTTCTTTGATTTAATTCTAGAAATATATAGGTATGATGAGTTGACCTTCAGGTTCAGGAGCACCCTATTTTCCCATGTGTTTGTATGTGTACATATGTGTATGTAGAGGCAGAATTTTGGAATAAGAAGAGTATATTCTGAATGGTTCTTACATTCAAATCTGCATTTCCCTTCCAATTTCTCTTTCTGCTCTCCTGAACAATTACAGTAACAGTGGCAGATTGCTAGTTAATCTGAAAGAAGAACCGATAAATTATTTCTTTCTTAGAATCAGAGTTCACATGGCAATAGATTTAGAAGTAGAAAGGCACTTGAGGATTATTTAGAAAAAAACAATTTAATTTGACTTATAAGACCACTAAGATCCCAAGAAGAGAAAGTATATTACTCAATCACACAGAGAGTAAACAGGTAACAGAGTAGGGATTCAAACCCAGATCTTCTAACTCAGAATTCCTTTCTATCATACAGTGCTATGTTCTTTACTTTATAGTGTCTTCCTTTTTGCTTTATTTTCTTTCTGTTTTAATGGGTTTTAGCTGGGATTTTGAATTATAAATACAGTTCTGCCAACATTTAGCTCTTAGAGCTTTGAGGTTTTCTATGACTCTATCTCTGTTTCTCTCTCTCTCGCACAGACACATGCATATTACTTATGCACACACAAACATATTGCATACATGACATGATTCTGGAAATCTGACTGAAATGATGTTACAGTGTAACAAATGGTTGATTTAAAGATTTTTAAGAAAACAAGGAACGAATTAAACTGGATTAATAGAAGCAAAATTCCATGTTATAGAAAATAATAATTGATTTTTCACTGGTCAGACTCGATCAGAAATATTTATTCATATCTAAACTTAAGAGGGTCTACTGAATACTACAGACCAGACAAAAGTCAGAGAAGAAAACAATATAATAATAATAAAACAATAATAGCAGCTAAAATGAATATATCATCTCAAGATTCACAAACTAGTTTATGTTATCTAATTTAATAGCCACAACAACCATGTAAAGTAGTCACTATTATTATCCCCATTTCAAAGACAAGGAAATTGAGAGTGAGGGGTCTGGACATTATAAAGGATATTTTTGAAATAACTGGATATATTTATTTTGAATAAGAGAAGACAGATTTTTGAAGGATTCTCATTCAGGGACAACATAGCCTGGTTCTGTATTATGGCTGAGAACACAACTAAAGTAAGTATTTCAGAAGTTATGGAGATATAAATATTTGCTCAATATCAGAGAAAACTAAGTAATAATCACACTTCTCTCAATAAACTGCTTTGTAAGGCAGAGGACATTCTGTCATTAGAAGTGTTCACACATGAAAGATATTGTAGGATTCTCCTGTGCTTGGGAGTCATTTAACCTAGGTTGTATCTCTGGTCCTTTCCCCCTTCAAGCTCCTAGCTTCTGTGCTCTTCAAATATGACCCCAAAAAGGGCACAAAAAAGCTTTCCTTCAAGAGGGATCTTCAAATAAGTCTCACATTTTTAACAAAAGGAATAAGATTTGAGGATAAAGGATAAAACTGGAAAGTTGTAAGAAAAAAATAAAGCTCAAGGATAGATTTGGAGGAAGCAAGAAACAGAGAACTTTGATGTGGAATCTTTTGGTGTAAAGATCAGGGTCCATTCTGAACTGGTCTTGTGACTAAATAGTTTTGGAAGTAGGAGATTGAATTTTTATTGATGTATAGATTTTAAAGGAAAATGTTTTATAGGAAATATATCTCTCTCTATATATGAACTATATGTAGGAATATATTAACATTATAGCATATTACTATATATTATATGTAATCATATTTCCTAAATGAAATATACATTATATTATACCTAATTACATCTTTATCATAATATTTACTATAATGTATAATTATGTATATTTTTCCTTTAGAGCCCTTTTTTCCAAAACTCTACAATAATTAAAAATTCAATCTCATTGTTCATAACCTAATTTGTAAGAGGATCAATTCAGAATGGAATTTTTATACCAGAAGTCTCCACATCAAAGTTCTCTAGCAGTTTCTTGTTTCCTCCAAATATTCCCCTGAGCTTTTTTTTCTTACAATTTTCTAATATTATCATTATCTCTAAATTTTATTCCTGTCTTCTAGAAACATCACACACACTTGAAATTCTCTCTTGAAGGGAGTTTTTTTAGTTATATTTGAAAAGCACATAAACTACAAACTTGGAGGTTGTAGATAGCTAGGTGGCACAGTTGATAGAATGGTGTACCTGAATTCACATTTGACCTCAGACAGTTACTAGTTGTATGACCCAGGGTAATTCACTTAACCTGGTTTGGCTTCTGTTTCCTCATCTGTAAAATGAACTAGAGAAGTTAATGGTAAACAAATCCAGTATCTTTGCCAAGAAACTCCAAAAGGTGTCATAAAGAGGATGCAGACATCTGAAATAACTAAACAGCAACTACCACAAATACATACATGTGTATGTGTCTTCCCAGACAGAGACATAATATATTAAACCTGACATTTAAGGCTGTGTATCTGTGTAGGGAGGATTGGTGGGGAGGATATCTTACAGTAGTAGACTGGAATTTAAAATGAAATAAGATGACCATTCTCTTCAATTAATAACTTGGTTTTCATTCAGATAATGTCTCTCTTGAAAGCAATTCCAAGGTTAATCTACAAATTGAGCCAGTAAAGGGTGATTTCTAATGTGGCATTTTATGCTAGTTTTGAAAACCCCAGGACCCATTCATAAAGACAACATTTTTCCTTTCTAGGCCAGGACGTTTGCAAGGAGTTAACAAGTTCTTAGCACTCTGTATTCTAAATTACTTTTAGAAAGTAATATCCATATTGTACCTTGAAGGAAGGCCTAAGCAGTAAACTTTAACAGCTGCCTGAGTTGGCAATCATTTCATAGAGACAAGACACTGCACTGGAAATTGCCCTATAAATAAGATCCCTTACAGAAGAATTAAAATGGAATTCATATTATTGATGTTCACCAGCAGCTATAAGAAACACAAGACAGTCAGGAAGTGGCACTTGTTTCAAATCACAGTCTGAAGCACCTGAAGGACACCTTCAAAGTCGGATTTGATCAATGTTGATGAATATTTTCGTCCAGCTTTCTGAGGTTCTGTAATGTAATCGGAAACCTTGAGGAAATATGACTGAAAAAGGGAAAGGGGCTAGATATTAGCTCTCCCTCCCCACCAGCAAAGCCTTGTCTGTGCTGACCATTACTTTGATAATCTGTAGCTGCTCTGTGGATTAAAATCACTCTTGTCTCCTCCACTTATATCCATTTTTGTTTATTGTTTTTTAATTTATCCTCAAGGGTATTATGAAGGGACTAGTTTTCTTAGGGGCATCCTTCCTTCTTTGCCTGGAAGAGGGGAGATCTATTAATTGTGCTCTGAGCACTACTGCTTTAACCTATAGGGCTAGAGATTATATTTGGCTTCTAAAGTCAGGAAAGAGAGTCATACTCTCTGGATCTCACTCCTTCTGGGCTGTGATGTAACTCGTCACCCCAGTGATCTGTGCATTCTGCTTTAAAGCTGTCAAAGCTGGAAGAAAAATCATTGAAAAACTTAACTGATAAATCCAAGAAAAGAGGACAAGGGAGAAAAAGGGAGAGAAATCAACTAAAGGATCTGAAAGTAGTTGGAAAAGATAAGTGAGAGAAGAAATAACTGAAAAAAAGTACCTTTCATGTTAGAAATAAAATTCTCAGGGGGGGAAATGTAACCAAACCAACAGAAAAAAAGCAACAATAACAAGAAAAAAAGTAGCAATAGTAACAAATCAAATAATGCCATTACCAACTAATATATTTAATTGTGAAGGGATTGATGTGAAAACAAATTATTTTGTATTTATTTATTTTGTAATTTTGTCTGGATTACACAAACCCAAAGAAGCTACATTAAAGTGTTAGTATATTTAAAATCCCAATAATATGGGATGAATGCTTAATAGTGAAACTCATATGGCAGAGGAGATTGAACAGCAGAAGATGTGAATTTTTTTTGAAAATAAATATCTTTGGGGCGGCCAGGTAGCACAGTGAGTAAGAGCAGCGGTTCCAGTGTTGAGAAGACCTGGAGATCGAATCCTGGGCTCAGATATTCAGCACCACACCCAGAAATAACTGGCCATGTAACCTTGAGCAAGTTACTTAACCCCAATTGCTTAAAAAAAAGAAAGAAAATAAATATCTTTGTATTTGTGTATTTTGCCACTGAACCATTATCCTCAAATATAGTATTGGCAAACCTTGACAGACTGAAAGCCTCTAAATTAGATGTGATTATTTTTGTTTTTTAGCAAGTTGTCATTTTTGTTATTAATATGTATTCATTTATGAACCTGTTTTCAGTATATACACAATTCTTCACTTACAAAAAGAAACTTTTGCTTTTCTTAGTGGTTATATCCAAAGTTATTGCCTTTGACTGTGTCTATACATTGATAGCACAACTAGTTTGGAATAAAACTAATTTTGAAAAATATGATATTAAATCTAGGTACATGTTTCAAAAATAGCAACAACTTACATTATTATAGAATTTTATGTTTACAAATTGATTTTCTTTCAATAAGCTTGCAATGTAGGCAAAATTTGGAACAGGATACCCACTTACTTATTTCACTTTCTACCAAGCTACAGTAATTGAGAGACTAGTGTTTGCTTTTGTCATCTTATAAAAAATAATAATGTCTCTATTGCATTAAGAAATAGCTGTTCCTGAACCAAAACATGTTAAACTTAGTTCAACAGGGTATTTTATTTATTAAGAGATAGTCAGGTGGTTTAGTGAATAGAAGTTGGTCTAATCAAGGTAACATTAATTCAAATCTTTCCTTCATACATTTACTTACTAGTTGTGTAACTCTGGACAAGTCACTTAATCATCCTAAGCTTCAATTTGTCCATCTGTAAAATGGTAATAATAATAGGGACTATCTCACAGAGTTGTTATGAACATCATATGTAAAGTGTTTTGCAAATCTTAAAGTTCTCTAAATGCAAGCTATTATTATGTCAACTATACATGGGGATATAGCATGCATACTGCCAATGTAAAAGGATAAGTGCTGTAGAGAAAGAGGTGGAAAATAAAGTCAGCTTGCTCTTATAAAGAAAGATCTTTTCAGATCTTTCAAATTGAAAAAAAAATCAGTTGTCTTTAATTCCTTATTATATGCCAGACATCGTGATAATATTCCAGATAGAATGAGCGGGAACAAAAGTTCCTGTCCTCAATGAACTTTAAATCTAATGGAGGAATACAACAGTCAAAAGGAAACTAAAAACAGAAAGGTTTGGGTGGTGGTGGGAAATACCTGAAGGTACCTGGGGTAAGGACATGGTGTTCTGTGGAGTAGAGACTAAATGGAGCTGCTGATGAGAAATCAAGAGTTACTTGCAAAGTTCTGAGCTCTCTCTAAAGGAAAATTTTAGGAGGAGATTGATGCTCACAGCTTTCTAGTAAGAGGGAAGTGGCAACTGTGGGACTTGTTTATAGTTCAGTCACTTTTCAGTCATGTGAGACTCTTCATGACCCCATTTGAGGTTTTCTTGTCAGAGATAATGTAATAGTTTGATATTTTCTTCTTCAGCTCATTTTACAGATGAGGAAACTGAGGCAAATAGAGTTAAGTGACTTTCCCAGAGTCACATAGCTAGTGTCTGAAGCCACATTTGAATTCATGAAGATGAATCTTCCTGACTCCATGTCTGTCACTCCATTCACTTTACCAACTCCTTGCCTTTGACTGATTTGAAAATGTGTCAAAAACTGAGTCAGTCTTCATGGTGATAGGATTTTAGGGGATCAGCCTATCCTATAGGAGGTATGTTGTTCAATGGGGTTGAAATGAAGCAAAGCCTCTGCTGAAAAATGGAGAAGAGGTATAGAATTTATCTATAGCAGATCAAATTCTGCTCCTTAAATCATTTCTTGTTTGTTTCTTCTCAGCCACTGAATGTTCTCACGCCAAAGAATCATGGGTGCTGATCTGGGCAAACCTTCAGATGAATACTTTAGATAATCATTTCTTGTATGTCAATTTAAACGTTTTCCTTAGTTCAATATTGATTATTGACTGCTCAGTGTATGGGGTGTTCAGCAATAACTAGCACCTCTGGGGAGAAGGATTGATGAGACATTTTAGGACTTTTCTTTTACCTTTGGTGTCCACTGGTGACTAAGCTCTCACCTATGGTTCCCAGAAGCTGTTGCAGCTCCACCCTAGTAAAAACTATCTTGGTAGCTGAACTAAAAAACATTGAGGGTAACTGAAAGTCCTCAACTTGCCCATGAATTCAAGGGATGTGCACCCCCTAACATGTGAACACTTTACTTAGTAGAATGCTCAGATGAGAACAATTTGTTTCAAAAATCATGAAGGCAGCTAAAACCATGAAGCACTTAGAGCTTAGTGAGACATTAACAATGCTAAAGTCATCCACTGCACCCCAGGCCATTCCTAGTTGTCATGAATTTTGTTTTGCCTCTGGACTTTGATGCCTCTGGAAGAGAGAGTGAGGCTAATAACTTTGTGCAATTCTGCTTCACAAATCCAATTCCCTTGCCAGTTAGGACATCACTCCATGATGTCATTGGTTTTCTTCTGAAAAAAGGGATGAACAACAACTTCTCCATACCAATAACTAATCAAATTACTGGCACATTGAGGCTGCCCTTTGTGTGTAATGTGACAATTGACACTGCATGATGATTTAAATGAATAGATACATTTGCTTTGAGAGAAGACAAATTTTTATGGAGAAGAAAAAAAATGAAGTTATCGATCGATACCATGTGTAGGGCATTTATAGTGAATACCTTGGGTAGAGATGGGAAGTTCTGGTTTTATAGAGCACAAAATGCTATTTACTTGCAGTTTAGGAGTGTGTAAGCTTGTGAAAGGGTTGTTGTTATTCAGTCTTTTTAAGTTGTGTCTGACTCTTCATGACTCTATTGGGATTTTCTTTATGAAGATTCTGGTGTGGATTGCTGTTTCCATCCCCATCTCACTTTACAAGTTTGGAAACCAAGGCCACTTAAAACTGTAATAATGTCCTATTCAAATGAAATGCCTGAACCTTAGTCTACCCATCTGAAAAAGGAAAGTAATTTAACTGTAGATTTCATATAATTGAATACAGGAAGAAAACTTAAAGAGAGTCTGTTGTAATGTCGTCATTTATACAGACAACATAACAGAGGCACAGAGAGGTAAAGTTGACTTGGCTAACATGATATATAGTATCATAGTAGGACCAAGAACTGATCCTTGATACTCTGACTCTAAATCAACGCAGTTCCAAATTTATCATGAAGAAAGTATTTCATAAATTATTATGTATTAACATAAATGAGAGTTATAATTGTTATATAAATGTTATTTTCAATAATATTAAGTTGTTATCATAATTAATTCAATTTTTACCACCAGCACCACTCCTCCTAAGAGCATTCCTGATATCCAAAATTTAGGAATTTATCAAAATGAGTCTAAAGCTTGAAAATAACTGGTTTTAGAATATTATGATCAGTGTTCCTATTAGGAATTGGGTCTAACTTATCTCATATTTCATTGATTTAATTCAGAATAAACTATTGAATATTGTTATCTTCTCCATATATTCTAATAATTCAGAGTAAGTGTATGATGCTTATTTTCTAAGTCTTCAGTTTTAGAAGAGATTATTAATCTCTTTCCTCCACATAACATTTTTTATTGCCACACTTTATCAATATTATTTTTAATCAATCTAATCTGATTTTCTGCAGTCATGGTTCAACCACTTAAGTCAGTTATGGATTTTTGAGTTACTTCTAAATTTATTGAATAATATTTTTTCGTGTCTTTTTCTTTTTTTAAAAGTGACATAAATATTTTTCTTTCTCTCGGTTTGTAGTGAGTCATCTTCAGTGGTTCTACCTTGAGTGTATTTCCAATGTTGTAAAACAATTAGATTTGAATATACAGTTTTCATAAAGACCTTTTTAGAGAAATATCCTTAAAGGAAGTTAGAGGGAAGTCAAAAGAGATGCTTGTAGTGAACATTTAGGATAGAAATACAATTCGATGGTTTTTTACTTTTTATTTTGCTAAAAATGCATCAATCTGTTTTTGATTAACAATATAGCAATACAGTTTCAGTATTATGTAAGTTCCTCTTTCTCATCTTAGTGAAGAGGTAGATGATGTTCAGAGTCAGTTTGTCTGAAAAGGATTCAGGGGCAGATGTTCTCCTGGACAAGAGGACTTAATTGACTCAAAAGCAACATGCTAATGCTTAGGAGCACTAACCATTTTTAAAGCCAAGCATGAGCAGCTTTCCAGAGGACTGTTCCTGTGAACAGCTTTCATGGTTCTGATTCCACAGTATAGTGAACTCTCTATTTATTCAGTAACAAATTAAGGCAAAACATTCACAGAAATCAAAGTACAGCATTCACAATGTTATAATTTAACAACGTATCACCACAATAGCCACATAGTTTTCACAAAGTGGTCACATAGTGTTTTTTTTTTTATTTTTGGAAGGCAAATGGGGTTAAGTGACTTGCCCAAAGCCACACAGCTAGTTTTTGTGTTAAGTGTCTGAGGGCAGATTTGAACTCAGGACCTCCTGACTCCAGGGTCCGTGCTCTATTCACTGCACCACCTAGCGGCCCAGTCACATAGTTTTAAGCAAAGATATCATTCATTTATCAAGTCCTTAATTCACTCATCCTTAAGGAGGCAAGTCTCCTTAATTGATACAAAGAACAAAACTCAAAGTTCTCCACCACTAAGTCACATTATCTTAATCTCTCTAATCAAAAAATCATCTTTCTTCTTAATTGAAAAAGTACTTAACTCAATCTTCTAAATATAAAGGTCCATGTTCTCCACTCCTACGCCACAGTGAATCATAGTTTTCTCAGTTTGCATTAAATACCCAAGGAGAGGTCTTTTCATCTTGACTCAAGGCAGGCTCTCACCTTCCATTGTTCCTCGTTCATGGCCCAACCTTCTGCCCAAATCTATCCAAATGCCACCTGGGTTCAAAGGCAGATAGCTCTCGTTTCCTTGACCAGCTTCTTGTGCAGTTCTTGTTCTATATTGAAGCTTACAGTGTCTGATCCACCTCAAGTCCTTCACAGTTTCTGTTTCTGGGAAGACAAAGCTTAAGAAAGACATAATAACATTAATTCACATTGCTGGCATCTTCATCAAATCACTTTCTGCCTGAGAAATCAATATAGACACAACAACAAGGTCTGAGGAATCAACACAAATGATCATTATAATCCCTGGACCTCTGAAAATGTCAGCAATACCGTCCTCCAGGATTTCTGTAAATATATAACACAAAAATCATTCGTCAGAGCTTCTGAACCAGCAGCAAGATCCCAGGGCTTCTTTCACAACAGCACCATCCTCTATCAGCAGAGAAACCTGACAACATAACATAAAAACATATAGAAAAAGTACCAACACCACAGCCATGTCTCCTCCCAGTTCTCTCTTCTCATTTCTAAGTTCTTCTCAAGTCTCAGACCAGTCCTTAGTTGTCATTTCTCTTCTCAGTTTTCAGTTCAGTTCTCAGTTTTCTTTTTTCTCTATCCAGCAGTAGCAGCCCAGACTCCAGATGCTAGCTCCCAGAAGTTCTAGCCTTTCTCAGCTTGGGCTTTTCCTTATATGCAGTAGTAGCTCCTCCCTGTTCTGCCCCTTCCTGTTGCATCAACAAGTCCATCCCACTGTGGGATTCACAAGTTCTGGGTATTAATACCTGACAGAGTCATAAACTTGGAACAAGGTGATAAGTACCTGTTTGGTTGCAAATAAAAGGGGAAGGGAAGATCTTTGAACTCCCATTACCACTACACCATTTGAGGTTAGACAGGGGCTTGCTTTTATACAAATATTTTGGGCGCTCAGCTAGGGATGGGGATATGCTCCTACATGGGCATTTAACCATGGGGAAGGATATCAGTAAAGGGGAAGTAGGTGTAAGGGTAGCCAGGAAAGGAGATGCAGGTGTTTTGGGTACTTTACAAAATACTTCAGAGATGTGGTCACAAAGAAGGGAATTTTATCTTGCAACATTCAAAGTTATGAGCACAAACATTCAGGGTTAGTCATGTACACAGATAAAGCCCCCTGTTATTGGGCAGATACAGATGTAGTCAAGGCTCTCATTGTTGCTGGCAGAAGTCAGCTACATTGTTAGTAACTCTTGAAATTTTAAATTCAGATCATGTAAAATTTATTTTTGAAGAATGACACCTTAGGATTAGTTTAATATATACATATTCAAATAAAAGCAAACAGTTAAAATGTACTGGCTATCAATAAATTGAATAAAGTCTTTTGATAACTTAAATATTCATTATTATTTATTTACATGAGAACATTACTAGTATGGACATGAACTTGTTTACAAATATAAACAGTTAGATAGATTAAAATATACCTTTAGAATGATTACTTTTAAAGTGTGATTTCCTTTTCATAATCTTAAAATGTGCTTGATAATGTGTAAGTGCTGAATGAGATTGAATTTAATCTAATGTATTTTAAAAGCAATTATAAATAATTAATATATAGTTGATGTCCACCCTCTTTCTACCATGTTTTAAATTTTGCTTCTCAAACTAATAACAGAGAAGAACTGATAAGTTTTGAGTTCTTTTAAATACTAGTCATAGTTCACTATTTTCGTCAGTGTAAATAATGACATAGGGTACATAAAATCAGACTCAGGAAATTTTTATCTGTATGCGCCTGGGAAAATCATTTAATTTCTGTGTGAATTTTCTTGTCTGTAAAACAGAGACTGAAAAACACCTACTTTTCAGGGTTCTTGTGAGAATAAAATGCGATAATATTTATAAAGTGTTTTATAAACCTTAAGGAACTATACAATATGCTGTTGCTTCTGTTGTTGTGAAAGAGGGGTATAAGCATTTATATAGCACCTGTTATATACCATGCACTATGTTAAGTGGTTTTTTTTTTGCAAATATTAGCTCATTAATACTTACAATAAATCATTGAGGTAGATGCTATCATTAAGCCCATTTTATAGTCTAAGAAAGAGAGGTTAAAGAACTTTCTTGGGATCACACAGTAAGTAAATATCTGTGTATGATTTGAACTCAGGCCTTTCTGATACCAGACTGAGCACTTTATTGACTCTACCAATCTGTATACCTTAAAAGTCTGTCTGAGAATATATTTACGGTTTGGTATTTGGGACATCTGTTATGAAAATTACGCTAATTGCAAGAACCTTTATGTACTAACTTTTAGATAGGTTAATTGAGTGTAAAAACAAACATGCCCATCTCTCCTGCGAGGAATACCTTTAAGGTTCTGATCTCATAAAAAAAGTGAAATCTATTTATTCAGCAATAAATTAAATCAAAAAATTCACAGAAACCAAAGTACAGCATTCACAACAACATAACATAACAACTTCTTACTAAGGTGATCACATAGTCTTAAACAAAAGATATCTTTTAGTAAGTCACTATCTCAATCAACCCATGTAAAATACTTCTCTAAAGTCTTCTTTCCTCTTTATTGGACACTGACTTCCATATTGGACACCGACTTCCAATCATCCTTAACTCAATCATTCTAAAGGAGCAATCATACTTAAAGAGTACAAAGTACAAAGGTCTCCCGCCTTTAGGTTACACAGTTTAAATCTTGTCAGTCAGCACTAAATACCCAAGTAAAGGTATTTCATTTTGACTCAATGTTGAATTCCAAACTCCATGGCTCCTCTTCCATGCTCCTAGCTCTTGCCTGAATTTACTCAACTGTTACCTGGATTCACAGGTAAGCAGCTTCCAGCTTCTTTTTTCAGCTCCTGTTCCAGCTCTAAGCTCACAGTGACTTGTCCACTTCAATACCTCTACAATTTTTGTTTCTGGGAAGACAAAGTTTAACAGGACCACAACAATAAATACACATGTTAAAGTTAGCAGTTACAACAATATTCACAAACATTGCCAGCACTACCATCAATTCCCTTTCTGCCAGTGAAATCAACACAGACAAACAGACAGGGCCTCTGTCTGACAAACCAAACACAAATCAGCAATAAAGTCCCAGGAACTTTGAAAACAGCAGTAAAACCCTCCTTCAGGACTTCTGTAAAGAAATATTCATAAAATCCTCTTTCAGGGATTCTGAACCAGCAGTAAGTTTTTAGGGTTTACAGGGTTTCTGTAACAGCAGCAACATCATTTGTGACAAAGTAGCATCAGCAGAGACAGAACAGACAGACAGAGTGCTGACACCACAGGTATCTTTCCTCTCAGTTCTACTTAGTCCCAACTTGTGCTCAAGTTATTATATCCTCTGCACTTTCCTGTTCTGCCCTTCCTCTTATGTCCATCCTGTTCTGATCTTTGGCAATTTCCTCCCATGTGGGCTTCATAGGTTTTGTTTCTAACAAAGACTTGATATAATCACAGATGAGGCTCAAAGGCATTTGAATAACTGAAACAGGGAGCCAATCACTCTTTCAATTTCCATTACATTAGGCAAAATGTTCTTTGGCCAGTTACAACATGAAGGTACATGACATTATCCAAAAATAGATTTAACTGTGATGAGCAACTTAAGTACTCCAGCACCTGCAACTTGTTTGAAAGAATTGTTGCAACTGCCAGAGATAAAAGGCATGATGTGCTGGAAATAATTCAACTTACAGTCACATGCATCAAAATTCAAGTCTTAGGTTTGGTCTTTAGGAGCTTTGCTTTATTGTTTTTTCCCTTATTTAGCTTAGAATGAATATAAATTGCAATTGTTTCTGTTTTGTCCAGCAACCCTGAAGACCTTCCCCTCCCAGACTGATATATATTTTTTTAACTATGTAAAAGTCCCATTTTATGCTTCATTTCTTGTGTAGGCTTAATCACTGAATGGGGTTTGCCTCATTCAAACTGAAAGCTATTAAAGACTTTTGCTTAAAATGCAAATATCTTCCATTGGATCAAGAGCCATCTTCACTCATTCTAAACTATGTCTTGCCACTGGACTCATTTGGCTGCAGAGCAGAAAGTTAGACTTTTGACTTTGCACAGCCCTCCCTCACTTATATCTAGTTACCTTGCATGTCATGGCATCACCTCCCTGATGTCGTGGTC
The DNA here is from genome assembly GCF_028583685.1 of Petaurus breviceps papuanus. Classification (NCBI taxonomy): domain Eukaryota; kingdom Metazoa; phylum Chordata; class Mammalia; order Diprotodontia; family Petauridae; genus Petaurus; species Petaurus breviceps. The sequence continues at coordinate 752,271 of NW_027186315.1, read as the reverse complement.
CTCTTCAAGAATGAAGGACATACAAAAACAACATAATTTCATAAAATAATTTCATATCCAAGACGTGTTTCTTATTTTTAAATAAGAAGTTTTGTTAGATCACTTTTGATATACCTTCTTGCTAAATATTCTATGATTCATTAAATTTTCCTCAGAATGATGCATCAGTCACAGCTTAATTCATAAGTGATTTGCGGTGGGAAATTCTATTCAATGATGAACCACAGGGTACCACATAATATTCCATTTCATTCCTAAGTATGAACCCTCTTGCCTAATGAAATTATTTTTAAAACACTTGAGTCAGTAGTATGAAAAACACTTTTAAATTGGTAGGAGAGACCAATAAATTAGTTATTCTACCAGCTGACCAATAAGAAAAATGCTTATTTGAGTTTTGCATTTCCTAGTTTGATCAGTAATCAGTCAAGTTCTAAATTGCATGCACAAAGAAAACAAAACCCCAAGGAGTGCTACACCAAACAGAAAATCTTAATAACATCTCAATAGACTCGTAAACTACATATTTCTGAGTAGTGATCTTGAAGGAAACTATATGAAAAAAAATATGGAATATCTGAAGGAAATTTAGAATGGATATTAGTGATCTGAAAACTATTAGAATTGAGTGGAAAGGGATTCACACTTATATGTAGAAAGTACAAATTATGGTGTCTGTTTCAGTGTTCTTCATCATATTTATTATATCCTCAGTAACATTACCTTGTTTATCATCTCTCATGTGAAAAAATCCATGACATTATAAAAAGATTTAAACACAAAAAATGGAATGTAGGACATTCATTAAAACTGGACAAACATAAATTAATAGAAAAAAAAAGATCAGTTCCATTTTGGGGTACTTTTCCTATAAGTTTAGTTTCTTTGAGTTAGTTTAATAGAAATAGAATTTGCAGGACTCCATTTAAATGTACATAAAATTCATTATATCATTCCCTCTCCTTTCCCCCAGTATTGTCTACCATGGGTCAATATTTGTTAATCATTTAAAACTAGATGGTATTTTTACTTTTTGTTCCTCCTTAAGGATGATTGGCTTAAGGATGATTGGAAGTAAGCCTCTAGTCAAGATGAAAGAGGACTTTTCATGGATACTCTATATTGACTGAGGAGATTTATAACTTACTGTTACATAGGGATGGATGGTGTTTGTATTTTCTACTACCCCTTAAAGATGAGTATAAGATACTGAATGTCATATTTTGTTTAAGACTATGTGGCCACCTTAGTAATAAGTTATGTTATGTTATTATGAATATTGTGCTTTAACTTCTTGAATGTTATGTCTTGGTTTGTTGCTGAATAAATAGAAAGTTCATTATACTATGTGATTAGAGCCTTAAAGTTATTCACAGCAGCAGTCCTCTGGAGAGCTGCTCATGATTGGATTTAGAGGAAGCAAAAGAACTTCCCTAGAACTCAGATCCACTGACTCCTATAATAGTGCTTTTCTCTCCCTGACCCCCATAGAATGTGTGTGTGTGTAATGTTTTTGACAAAGTTATTTTGCAATGATAATAAAATATTCTATTGAAAATATTTTATAAGCATCTAGAATAAAATATATACCCATGTATATACATTAATGTGTGCAAATATTTATATATGCACATGCATACACATCTAGATATACATAAGCAGAACTGTGTCTGTTCACATTTATATATGATATATGCACACAATGAGACTATACATGCATATCAAAATGCACATGTACAGATATATATATGAGCATACATATATGCTTACATCTTACCTTCCCCTTACATTATACCTTTTTGAATATGGTTCTATTTTCACTTATTCCCATGAATTCACTGGTCAAGCTTAGAGAGTTTAAATACTCCTTGTTCCCCATTGCCCCTTCCATGTTCTTCCTTCTATTTTCATCACTCTGTAACTGCTCATCCTTTGAGGTTCATAATATAATCCACATCTTTCACCCAATCAAAATCCTAGTAGCTGTTGCCTGCAGAGTGTAGGACATTCCTTTCCTCAGTACCTGGCATATAATCTTTCTGTTCTCTACAACTCCTATCATACTAAGGAGTTTCAAAGAGCATATTGACTCTCTCTAAAGCACTAATAAATAAGAACTTCAACATAATCATTTCCCAGGACCAGCTCTTTTCAGACTACTTCAGTTATAGACAAAAATGGTCATAATGTTAATCTTATCATCATTTACAATTGCACCCTCTCCATGTTCCAGAACTCTGGTCTCTATATATACCACGATCTATTGTCTTTCTATCTCTCTCTGTTTATTCTGATATTAAACAATAATCTTTGTCCATATAGTGACCTACAATCATTTGGCAACTCAGTTCTCTCCCAGGTTAACACCCCTCCTGTTGTCACTCCTCTTCTTGACATCTTGCCCCTTGAAAAACTAGTTCAACTTTAACCTGTCCTCTTCTCTTGAATTTTTATCCCTTTTATCATATTGTGAATTGTGCCTTTCTAAATCTCAGCCTTGGTTCACTCAACTATCCCCAGCCTTGTTTCTACACATACACTGCTTAATGAAGGTGGAGAAAATCTTACAACCATTCTCACTAGGAGTACTATAAATTTAGCTTACAGAACTTTAACTGGGCCTTCATTTGTGCTAGGCATTTTTTTTATAACTTCCTTATCAACTAAATATTGTACTCTCCACAGTGACACATTCAAATCATTTTATCCCTCCTCAAACCTCCTATGATTCCCCAATACTTCACTTCTAAATAGAGCACCTTGCTTTATATTTTACAGAAAAAAGGTGAGGACATTTGCCAAAAGCTCCATTTTTTCCCCTCTTCTTCATTTCATAAGATTTAGATGCCTTCTACCATTATCTATGCCTTCATCCCCTTCTCATGATGGATGGTCTTACTCCTTAATGAAGAAAAGTCTTCTGCTTGTGCAGGGAATCCTATTATATCCTATCTCCTCCAGTAGATCTCCTCCTTTGTTATTCCCACTCTCACTCATCTCCAATCTCTCCCTGTCTACTGGCTCCTCCCCGACTGCCTACAAACTTGTCCTTATCCTGAAAAACACCCTCACTTTTTCCTTGTATCCCTGTTAACTATTGTCCTGGATCTCTTCTGCCCTTTATGACTAAACTTGAAAAGGCAGTTCACAAATGATTCTGCTCCTCTCATGCTGTTCTTAATCTCCTAAATTCAGGCTTACAACCTCATCATTTCACTGAATCTACTCTGCAAATTTACCAAGTTTCTCCTAATTGCCAAATTCAATGTCCATTTCTCGATGTTCATTCTTTTTTAACTGTCTGCAGGCTTTGATACTGTTGATCATCCATTATCTTTGATACTGTCTTTTCTCTGGGTTTCAGGGATACAACTATCTCCTTATTTTCTTCCTACCCATTTAAGTGTTACTTCTCTGACTTCTTTGATTAATCTACATCCAGGTTGTGCCTACTAATTGCAGTTGTCCAACAGAGTTCTATCCTTTGACCTCTACCTTTCTGCTTTTGCATTGCTTACTGTGGTGATCTCATAAATGTTCATGGATTTTATCATCGTTATACTGATGATTCTCTAATACATCTATTCTGCCACAAACTCTTTGCTTACCTTTAGCCTTCCTTTAAGACATATCAAACTGAGTGTCAAGAAGATATCTTAAACTCAATGTGACCCAAACTGAATTTGTTGTCTTTTACCCTAAATCTCCCCCTTTGCCTCTGAGTTCCCCTGTCCCTGGCAAGGACACCACCATCCTCTTAGTCCCTCAGGCTAATAAACTAAATATTCTCCTCAGTTCCTCACTATCACTTAGTATCTCCCCACTATGTCAAAACTGTTGTCAGCATCTGATGATTTCATTTTTGCAACACTTTTCAAATACTTCCCCTTCTCTGACGCTATCATCATTCTAGTGCTGGATTTCATCACCTTCGATTTGAAATATTACAATAGTCTTCTGGCTGATCTGCCTATCACAAGACTCTCCTTGCTCTAGTTTATCATTCATTAAGCCACTAAAGTGATATTCCTGAAACACAAATTCTACCATATCACCTTCATACTCATTATACTTCATTGTCTCTGTATCATCTCCAGGATCAAAAACAAAATCCTCTTTATTTCATTGACAGCCCTTCTAAACCTACCCCCACTCTTTCCATCTTCTTGTACTTAAAGCCCTACTACCCATTCTTCAATCTAATGATATTGGCCTTCTTATTTTTTTTTCTTATTGGCCTTCTTAGTTTTTCCACAAATAAAACACTCCATTACTCAGGTCTGAGCATTTTTTTCTTTCTGTCCCCTATTCCTGAAATGCTGTGCCTCCTCATCTCAAACTCCGTACTTCCTTGAATCCATTAAGGTCCCAAATAAAATCCTCCTTTCTACAAGTAGTCTTTTCTAATCCCTTTTAATTCTATTCCATTCCTGTGGCAATTACTTCCTATATATAACTTGTTTGTATACTTTTATTATATTGTTGTCTCTCTCAATAAATTGTGATCTCCTCAAGGGCAGGGACTGTCCTTTGTCCCCTTTCTTGGTGGGGAGGAGGTATCCTCTCTCTCTCTATCTCTGTCTCTGTCTCTCTCCCTCTGTTTCTCGTCCTTTCTTCCCCCCACTTCTCCTGTTTTCTCTTCTCACCTTTATGATGGTTACTTCTCAGTTTCATTTGCTGGATCATAACCCATGTCACCAAATTA
>NW_027186315.1:520951-747166 GCF_028583685.1 Petaurus breviceps papuanus | reverse complement strand
CGGCTTTGAAAAATCCAGATGTTGATTTGGTATGGATGTAATGGTTGGACAGTTTGGAAAGTTATCTACTTGATCTGTTTCTGTCTTGATAATTCTGTCTGGATACTCTGAAGTTCGGGTTGCTGACCATTTCCCCCTGAACTAGGTGAACGATACATGTTTGATTAAAGTAAGCTTGTTAACCCATTTTGAGTTGCTTTCCTTTAACAAAGCAGATCTAAGAACCTGTATTGGCAGCCACCTTTGGGATGCTGGGGTGCTTGCTGCCACAATGATTGACATCAAAATCAGGGGTATGACCATATTTGTATGTAGTTAATGTTGAGTAGAGAAGTAGTATATGCGAATTGAGTAGATTGAAGGACTGAAAGGGCAGGGTATTTGAAAAATTTCAATATAACTATTGAACTTTGCTCGAATAGGTGCTGTAGGTGGAATGGAGAAAAAGACTGTAAGTCAAGTACTCAATTGAAAAATGAGAGAGAATGTCTAGGTGTCTAGTATATAATGACAAAAAAGGTATTGGTAAAATGATGAATTTAAATAATCACTAAAAGGAGGAGAGGTTGCTGAGTGAGGGAATTAGTGGGATGGCCTAGAAGTAGCATTGGGAAGCAAGAAGTATCACCTCTAGAACCAGTGAATTGGAGTTCTGAGAGAATGTACAACCAGGATTGGATAGAATAGTCATAGAGACAGTGCCATTTGGGGGAATTAAGATCTCTTGAGGGTCGTAAGACAAAAGTAATGAGGAAAGAGTCAGCTAGGAAGCCCAATGGATACAGGGATGAGCATAGAGCAAGGAAAACCTGAAATAAAATCTTGCCTCAATGACTTAATGTGGGACCCTACTCAAGTCATTTAACCTCTCCTTTACCCTTGAATCCTTCTAATTTACCCTCCCCAGCAAGACATCACTAGTGACAATTTTTTAAAGCAGTGGGAAAAAAGAAAAAAATAATAAACAAAATATATACTTGCATATCTATATCTATATAAAATCTTATAATATTTGGCAATATTAAACACTTATGAACCTCATGTCTCTTCAAAGGAGCATGTTGGAGGAAGGAGAATTCTCATATCTTTGGACACATTGCTCGTTCATAATTTTGTCCCATTGATTCTCCCTTGCTCTGTTGTTTTTGTTTGTTACCATTATTGTAATAATTGTTCAAATTAATTTTGTGAGCTTGTGTATTTCATTTTGTTTCACTTTATGTAATTATTTCAATTCTCCTGTATATTTATTATATTCTTAAAACATTATAAGATTCTATTATGGCCTCAGACATTTATTAGCTGTTTTGCCTAGGCAAATGACTTAGCCTTACATTTTTCTTTACTATAAAATGAGGATAATAATAGCAAATCCTTCTCAGAGATGTTGTGAGGATCAAATCAGGTATTAGTTGAAAAGTTCCAAGCACAATGACCTAAAAATAGTAGCTACTTAATAAATACTTACTCCATTCATACATTTATGCAAAAAGATTTTGAAGATAAAAATAGGTGTGCTAATTCTGGAACTTCTTAAGAGAAAGCAATGGAAAATGAAGGGAAGTTTGTTAATAACAAAGTGGAAGTTCCAGAGGCACCAATGGAAGCAGCAAGAAAGCCTGAACTGGGACATTGGTGGGGTAGGATTTAGAGAAATTGAGATGAGAGCAACCTGCCAGAAATGGAAATAGGAGCGCAAAAGTTGTTTCTTCCACAGGTATTCAGTATCAATGAGACTGAAGAGCAAGGGGGGGTTGGAAGCATGCCAAAAATTAGGAAAATAATGTCAAAGTAGAATATCAGTAAGAGTAGATGGGAATCTCCACTGATGAAAACAAAAATGGGTAGAAGCTAGGGATATTAAATGTTTATAAATAAGTAAATAATGGCAATATACAAAATAAACACTGAGGGGGAAAACATTTTAACAGATAAGTAACTATAGGATACATGATGAGTAAATGCATGTGATTTAAGTGGGGATGATGAGATTCACTGTGTGAATCAAGAAAGACCTCTTGAAGACTGTGGCACTTAAGCTGCTTTTTTTTGTTTGTTTGTTTTTTAAGCAATCTGGGTTGAGTAACTTGCTCAAGGTTACATGGCCAGGTGTTTCTGGGTGGGTGCTAAGTTTTTGAGCCCGGGATTCAATCCCCAGGTCATCCCGACACTGGAGCCAGTGCTCTTACTTGCTCTGCTACCTGGCCGCCCCTTGAGCTGGGTTTTGAAGAGATATGGGCAGAAGTATGCTGAAATTAGCTCATACCTGCTCAAGAGAGTTGATTGTTTAATATTTAGGGTAAGTAAACTTTGGAATCAGTAAATTCTGCAAATCAGGGCTTGATTTTTGGTTTTGTTGATTGTCTAGACCTCAGAATGTGATGGAGAATATGCTAATGCAGAATAAATTTTAAAAATGTTTCATGTGTACATTTTCCTCCAGAATATTGATTATTACCAAGACACTTCTGCATGTAGGAGTTTTCATAAAATCATTAAGCTTGTAACAGGAGGTGTGTGTGGGGAGAACATTCAAAGAATCTAGAAAGCCCTGTACAAAGGCATAGAAGAAGGAGAATGAATGATACAGATGAATGGGCAAACAGTACGTAGGTCACTTTGTCTAGAGTATGATGTGTGATGCTTAGGAAGAAGATTATATATAATTATATATATAAACATCTGCACACATACACATATATGTGAATATACATACACATACCTACAAAATATGCTTATACACTTTATACATAAATAAACATATATAGTTAGATTTATAGCTTCCTACTTAATTGAATTAACTCAAAATAAACCTATATAGATTTAGCATTAGAGACAGACAATTAATTGAAAGGTAGGAAGAGGAGTGAAATCATGAATTTTCAATTGTCTCAATCTTCTTCTTAAAACAAATATCATCTATTCATCACCAATGTGCTCCCAATATACTTTTTCTTTTAACTGTGAAACACTCCACCTATAAAGAATTGCAACATTTAAAGAGGTTGAAGAGACATAGTTTATGGTTAATTTAATCCTTTTATTCAAAAGGTCAGCAGATTATTAATGAAAGGATGGCCATTAGGCAATCTCTCTTAGATAAAAGACAATAATGGGAGTTGGGGAATGGACTCACTGTTTATATACTCTTCAATAGAGTAAGTGGTTCACCAAACAGCAATTAAATCTAATTGATTAATGCAAGTGGAAGTGGCCTACATTAAAATGAAGGGCTATGTATCTCTTGGATAGGGAAAGTATCATTTTACCAGACCACCCATAGCTTTAGGCTATCAATTAAAAAATTATATCCCACCAACCCTGAGCAGAATACAATGGGCTTCCTCATCCTAGATTAATTTCCTTGCAATGTTGGGTGGGGTCTGACCAAGATCAGGAGAGTCCATACAATCTCTTTAGCAGTAATGTCCTCCTAAGGGACTGAACTTTTTAAAATGAGGAATGTAGAAAAAGGGGAAGAGTTATCTCTATCTCCCCAAGATATTTGTTATTAATAATCTCATAGAATCAAATTTTAGCAGTAAATCCCAAAGATAATAGAGTCTTTGGGCCCACTATATGGTGGCCCCAAATAAACTGCAAAGTAAAGCCAGCACTTTTATGTACATAAAAAGTGGCATAAAGACATTGTCCAGGAATGTGTGTTAGAAATCAAGGAGGGCTATCAATGTGGCAAGAGAGTATCACAGATGGAAAGCCCATGTGCTGAATTTATGCCCATGGAATAATAAGCTACACCTGGGTAGGCCTCTGGTTTACTATATAGACTCATTAATGAGGTTTTATAGGAAGGCTATAGTAAGGATTCACAAAGGGTAAATATATGAGAATGGGTTGCTGTAAGTACTGATGGTGGGAAGACTAACACTTATGAGATTAAGGACTTCAACAATTATTAGTAAACATGTCTTGTAATGGCAAACAAAATAAGAATTTTTGCTGTTTTTCTGGATTGAGTTTTATCTAATCAAGTGCCTTTTCCATCACCTTTGATTATATCAATAGTCTTTGATTGGAAACAGTATACATTAGCTTGCCATTAATAGGCCTAAGACAGTCTGAAGAACTTCCCTGGCTTAATAGGCCAAATACAATCACATGAGAGCACATGTTAGGAGGAGCTTGCAAAAAATGCTGGAACAGGAAGGAAGAGATAAGAGAATGAGCATAGGTGGGAGCAGTCAGAACTGAGAAAGAGATTGTTTGTGATACTTTATCTCTGCTGTTGTTCTGTTACTTTCTCAGACAGAAGTTTTGTCTGTTGTTATATATCGGTTTCTCAGAGAAAAAGGAAATTGAAATGATGGCACTGGTAATGTATTCAAATATTATTGTAGTCCTGTTATGCTTTGCTTTCCTAGAAACAGAAACTGTGCAGAGCTTGGAATTGAGCAGTACTCATGAGCTGAGTTATGGAACAGGAGTGAAGAGCTGCCTATGTGTGAATCCAGACAAGAATTAAGAGTGGTCAACCCATGGAGGAGAAACCATGGGGTTTGGAAGCCAGCCTCAAGTCAAGATGAAAGAGAACTTTACTTTGGATACTCTGCATTGACTGATGAGATTTGTAACTACTATGACCTAGGAGTGGATGGAATTTGTACTTTCTGCTTTGTATTTTATATTTTCCCTTTAAAAATGATTGACTTAAGGAGTTTTGGAAGTCAGTCTCTATAGAAGTTGAAAGAGAACTTTATTTGGATACCCCATATTGCCTGAGGAGTTTGTAACTTGCTGTGACCAAGTGGTAGATGTTGTTTGTATTTTCTGCTACCCCTTAAAAATGTCTATAAGATATATGGAAGAAGGAATTTTGCTTAAGACTATGTGGCCACATTAGTAATAAGTTGTTATGTTATGTTGTCATGAATGTTATGCTTTAGTTTCTTGAATGTTATCCTTAGTTTATTGCTGAATAAATAGAGAGTTCATCATACTATGGCATTAGACCTTTAAAGTTATTCATAGCAGAATTCCTCAGAATAGCTGCTGTGATTGACTTTAGACTTGTAGAGCTCCATAGTCAGAGCATCATTATTCTAAATTTGAAAAGACAGAGACCAATTATTTCAAATCTTCCAATTTTCTGATTAAAAAACTGAGACCCAGAGACCTTGAATGACTTTATCAAAGTCATTTGGGAAGTATGTGACAGAACACACAAACACACACACACACACACACACACAAAGATATGGAGGTGATAAATGGAATTACTGTATGAGAAACATCTGTAAAATGTTAGGGTATTTATTTTATATCTTTGTGTCTCAAGTTTCTTCATTGTAAAAATATATTTAAATACATGCTGACCAGGGTCCTTCCGAGCTATAAATCTATGATCATATTATACTTTATTTCTTCCAAAATCATCCCTTCCTTCTTCTGATAAACACTGATAAAACAGTTTACTACTGAATTTTTTCCCCAAATACCATTTTTATTGGCACTCTGAAAGGTAGTATGTAGCTAACTTACCCACCCCAAAAACCTGGAAACATAAAAGGGCAAAGGAGACATGCTCCTTTCTCCCCACTGTCACTTTCAGATTCTTTTAGCCACCACCCCTAAACAATGACCTCTCTGTCTCTCTCTGTCTCTCCCTGTCTCTCTCTGTCTCTGTCTCTCTGTCTGTCTCTTTGTCTCTGTCTCCCTCTCTCTGTCTCTGTTTGTGTGTGTCTCTCTCTAACCCTTGAACTCCTCTCTTCAAATGACTTGCGTCTAATTTCCTTCACCCATATTAAGAAATCAATTTATCCTATGTATCTAAATTCTTGGATATGATTATGATTATTATCTTTATTTTACAGGTTAGAAATGTAATTTCAGGAAGGTTACATGATTTGTCCATGTTGCATAGCTAATCAATGGCAGAGTCACATCTATAAATAAGTCTGCTAACTCCAAGCCAAGTAGTTTTTGTACAAGTCTTATGCTATCTCTCTTATGATAAAAAGATTATATTATCCATTTGGTGAAACCTTCAGAAGCTAAAAATAGTTAAAACATTGAAAATCTGGGTCTAAAATGTGATGTTAATGGAATGTATCTTCAAATATTTAAAATGAAATGGTTTATAAATTTGTTTTAAAATGCAAATTTTCTACATTTTAGTTTATAAGAACACAGAACATTAAATTGTAATATGTACTTGTCATAAAATCAGAATGTCAAGTTGCACATTTTTAGTGTGGTAGTAGTATAAATAGAACATGAAAAATTGTATATAATTATATTCAAATATTTTAGTTACATACTTTGCCATTAAGTTTTCATACAAGCTTTTAATAGACCCTTTTTATTATCACAACTTTATAAAAATTGCCCCCTTTTAAAGATATATTCCTTTGGTATTAATCCAAAAATATTTTTTTCAACTGGAAAGTTTTATTGAAATGCATTTAGACCTTGTTCATTATATTATGGTTAAAAATATTCCTTTTCTTTGACCAAAGAAAAAAAGAATCTATGTTACTATCACATTCTTTAAAACTTGAAAATGGCTGAAATTTGAATTAATAACTATATTATGACTTAGTCATATTGTCCATTAGAATTTTCTCAAATGCTATATGAAATATTGGTAAATATTATCGTCGTTAACATTTTTAATATGCCAGACATACTCTGAAAGCATTTTTTAGTTTTAGGCCTATCTTGGATATCTTATATGTCAAACTAATCAGTTGAAATGACTTACCTCATTGCAAATACTAGAAAATTAATTGTAATGTCTTAATGCACAGAGTGTTTGAAATTTGATGAGATGAAAGATTGAGGAGAAGAAGGAAGAGAAATATAAGAAAAAGATAAGAAAAGCAGAAACTTATTGATTGCTTGATTACTAGTAAGAAATGATATGATAGAATCTTCATGTACATTGTTGTACATGTGGTTGAAAAACATCTGGATAACTCTTCAGTGTTTAGAAACAAAGTTTCTATACTGAGACAATTCAATTCAAACCAAACCAATATAAAACATTTAGTTCCTATTTTATTCAGGACATGGTTTATGAGTTGAGGAGGACAGAAAAAGAAAATGAAAGCAAGTTCCTGCCCTCAATAGCTTAAGTTACATGTAAATAAATCCCATCAGAATTCTTAAAAGATGTAATGTGGTTGATGCAAATGTCTAATATTTTCCTGGCATGGTAACTTCCTTCACTCATATAGTTTGGTATCTATCTATATATTGAATATTTTGAACTGCTTGCCTTGTAGGCCGGCATTTCAAACTTAATATATCCAAAATGAACCTGATTATTTTTTTCCAAAATTTACTTTTCTGAATTTCCTAATTACAGTTGAAGGAACAACTATCCCCACTGTCTCTAAACTTCAAAATCACCATCAGTCCTCTCCTGCCTAGATTACTATAATAGTTTCCTAATTGTTCTCCCTGCCTTATGTCTTCCCCAACTTCATCATATCACTCACAGAGTGACCAAAGTGATTTTTCTGAGCTATGGGTCTGACCATGTCAACCCTTTACTCAATAAAATCTAATGACTTCATATTATATTAATAATCAAATAGAAATACTTCTTTTTGAAATGTAAAACTTCACAACATGGCCCTTTACCATCTTTCTAAGCTTCTTACCCATTACTCCCTTTCCTCACTCTACAATCCATCTCTACTAGCCTACTTGATGTTTCTAATACAAGAAACTCCATCTCCCATCTCTGTACCTTGGTATTCTCTACACCTCATGGCTAGAATTATCTTCATCTTCGATTCTACCTCTTAGAATTCCAGTCTTCCTTCAAAATTTTACCCAAGAGGTAGCTTCTATGGTAGATATTTCCTGATCCCCATTTTCACCCCCCCACACACACATATTACCTTTCTTCCTAAGGTTACTTACACATACTTTGATTATATTTACATATGTGCCTTTTGTCTCTTCTCTTAGAGGTTTCTTGGGGTCAGGGATTGTTTTCACTTTTCATTTGAATCCCACTGCTCATCAGTGTGTATAATAATTAACAAATACTTGTTCATTTGGTTGATCTTGTACTTCTGCTTTTGACAAAGAGAAATTAAATTGCACATAATTCTTCTATGGCATGTTATGCATGCTTTCCAATAAAATATACTTCTTCTCTGGTATCCTCCTTGCTTTGAAAAGTAGAACTGTGTTAACTATACAAAGCTGGAGTAGATTTCTTGCTGTACACATCTCAATTTTTGAAAAGAAGCCAATTCTTTAGAGATGGCAACATATTTTGGCAGAGTGAAAATGTGACTGGTATTTAAGATAGGTACATGTTGTCCCAACCTTGCTAGTGAGTTTATTTTATTTATTTTTTTTACCTTAATTTTCTCCTATCAGTTTTCTCTAGCCTCAAAATATCATGCCATGTCTTTCAAGTATGTGAAATCCATCAAAAATAAAACCCTGTATTTTAAATAGAAAATGATATTGTACATGACAAATGACACTACTTTTATATTAATTAGGCTTCTCTCCAACATCAAGAAAATTTTAGCTTATAATTGCTGAAGCCTAAATATTTTTTTCTTATTGGCCATCAAGGTCAATATAAGAGGTTGAAAATATGCATGGTAGGCCAACTTCTCTTTCCATGCACCAGTTTATAGCTTCTGCTTTGGGAGTTCTGGATAGCTACAAAGGTATTTTATGTGCAAAAGGGATATTCCAAAGTAGGGAGGAAGTAAAAATGAGGTTTGATACTTGTGTTTCCCTTCTGTTTTCATCCTGATCCCATCACAATTTCTCTGACGAGCAGTGACTCTGAGTCTTGACAAGTTTCTTGTAAGAAATGTAGTTTAGTTGGGGGCAGAGTCAAGGGTATCCCACCCTACAGGAGAGTAGAGGAGAAGGGGAAGAGAGGGGGGGATAATGGATGGGAGGTCAGGCTTGGGGGGAGGGAATTTGGAAGCACCCACTTTTGAAAAGGGACAGGATCAAAGTAGAGAATAGAACAAATGGGTGGTGGGATAGGATGGAGGGAATTATAGTCAGTCTTTCACAATATATCAACTATTGAAATGTTTTGGATAGCTACATGTATACAACCTATATTGAATTGCTTATCTTCCCCATGAGGGTGGTTGACGAGGAAGGATAAGAATCTGGAATCCAAAGTTTTAAAATCAAATGTTAAAATACATGTGTGTGTGTGTGTATATATATATATATATGTATGTATATATATATATATATTCACACATATATTATTATTATTTTACATCTAACTGCGAAATGAGATATACAGGCACTGGGTCATAGAGATACACCATGCCCTACTGAAAAGTTGAAGGGAGAATGAGGGAAGATATGGGAGACAGCAGATTGTAGGAGGGGATATTCAGTGGGAACGCTGTTTTGGGCTGGAGGGTAGGGAAAGTTGGGTAGAAAATTTGTTACTCAAATGAATGATGCAAACTAAAAAATAATCAAAGACAGGAAAAATTAAATTAAAATAAAAAAAATGTCAGTTATGGGGTGGCTAGGTGGTGCAGTGAATACTGCACTGGCCCTGGAGTCAGGAAGAACTGAATTCAAATCCAGCCTCAGACAACACAAAAAACTAGTAGTGTGACTTTGGGCAAGTCGCTTAATCCCAATTGCCCCACCTTCCCTCCTCCAAAAAACAAGAAAAAAATAAAAACAAAAAGTCAGCTATTACCTTATTGCTGTTATCATCAGAATTAATTTAAGAACAGAATTTTGAAATATTTAAATATGAAAAGTTTATCCTACTATAAACAGCCTGATTGAGAGGTCATCAAAAAATGAATATAAAAGTTTTCATATTCTTTCATCATTGATACATTGGAGAATGTCTATTGGACCTTTTTTGTAATTCCCTATACGCTTTGCTGTTAGACATTATCATAGACATTTAATATACAGAAGTTCTTTGCTCCAATTCACAATTTTCCTTCAATATACTCCATGCATGATATTGATAGAGCAGCTTCTGCCCCATTTTTAAACAGTTGCTGCCATCAGCAGATACATTTAATCTAAGGCTGTCCGATACAAGCAATATTTCACAATTTCTGACCTCATCATTTGCATTCTTAATTTATTGGGAAAGTTTGCTGAATGGGGAATGTTGTGTGCAATTCAACAGTGAGAGTGCCTGGGCAGGTCGCTGTAACCTAGGTTAATCTACAGTGTCAGGAATGCTAGATCCAATTATGTTGAGTTAAAGGACAGGGTATCCATATCTTTGGGGAAAGGGAAAGAAGTTAAAAGGTTCCCTTCAATGTAGGGTTAAGTGATGTTAGTCTATATTTCATTCAGGAGAAAGGAAAAGCCAGAGGAATGCTTGAAAGTGGTCAAAATGTTTTGAATGAGAATTTTACTATCTAGATATTTACCTAAATGAAAGCATTGATGTCACTCCAGTCTCCATAGTGTCAGATTAACTCATTAAAATGACAAAAAAAGGTAGATCAGGATGCTTACAAGAGTAAAGCCTCCCCTTCACTATTAGTTAAGAAAAAAATGTATGCAAACTCTTTAATGTGTGGCAAAGGAGATTTTTTTTTTTTTCTGTAGGCTGGACTAGATAATTTCTAAGATGCTACGATTTCATGAAGAATACATTTAAGATAAAAGTTAAAATTAAAAAAAAACAATAGTTAAAATAAAATAATAAAAGTTAAAATAAAAAATAATAATAAAAAAATAAAAAGATAATTTTTGTCATTAACTGGGAGTCATAATTTGGAGAGAGGGTCCCTTGGAGTTTATTTACTATTTTTATAAATACACATATAATATTTTTAAATATACATATATTTTACATAAACAAAATACTGCAGCCAAGATGTAATGGGAAATATTTTGCATGCCAAGATTTCTATTATTTGATACTTTCAAGGTCTAGTTAATTTACTGTATAAAGCTGCAAATATAAATTTCATTTCTTTAAATGTTTTCTATGATTCATAATTTTTACCAAATAATTAGAATTGAGCTTCATTAAAATTAGTATATTATTTTTTTAACCCAGCTTCAGAAGGTTTCTCAGGAATAGGAAGTTTCACTGACATTCTTCCCTTTAATAGATTCATGGGTGTACTGGAACTATTGTAAAGAAGCTCAGGAAAATCTATTTTTTAATTGTCATTGTGAGCATTCATAAGGCAGAAATGGACAAATGGTATAAATCAGGGCTCTTTACATCTCCAGTTTTGGGAGGCGTCAAAGTCTTTTCTCCCTTCATAGAGTCTTCTTTGCAAAAAAACTTTTATTGCAAGGACTAATTTTTTTTTTTAGTCCAGAGTGTGCTTTCTTCTTTTCTGCCAGGAGTCACACTCCTTGAAGCTGCTTCTAGTGTGAAGTAATTGTCTTTTGGTATCAGTGCATACCTGGAGAGTTTCTCCTTCAACTCCGAGTTCTTCTATTCTGTCTTTCTGACTACTGGAAAGGGTGTCTCTTGTTGAGTGCTCTGGTTGGTGCTGAATATGAAGATGGCTTAGAGAGAAACACCCTCCTTCCTCACAAGAATGATTCTTTCTTGGGATCCAGATTCTTCTCTTATTTTTGGCTCCTATCAGACCTGCCTTAGGAATGATTGTCAAACTATCTTTTGTAGTCACACAGTGTCAATTAGTTTCCATTGCAGCAGAAAAAAGAAGTGGTCATACTTTTTCAGGGGATCGTTGGGTGTGAATACCTTGTTAATAGAGGAATACAGATTTATCTCTGATTAATATCAACAAGATACATTGGAGAATAATTCTTTTATTCACTAATAATGGATTTGACACTGAAATTGGTAGCTCTTCTGGAGACATTTTCTGAACCATATCATGATAAAAAAAAAATAGGAGTAGACAGTGGTAGAAGTTTATTTATTTTTTTTAATAAAGGTTCTATTTTTTTGCCTTCAAACAGTCATCTTGAGAATGCTGACCTTATTGGGGGTGTGGATAGGGGTGGTGGTACTTTTGGCTAAAACACATGTTTAGGAAAAAAGAACAGCAAATTATGATATTTTCTATTATCTGATGAGAACAGATGATTGTTGTTGTTGTTTAATCCCCAGTTGTCCCTGATGGAATTCATTTTTCTGTTTTAGCCCATTCTTTCAGCTCAATGAAATTTTCCTACAGTTGACTCCCATAAAGTTATATTCTCTCTACCAGGAAGAGCTCTATGATTATAGAGGCATCTAGATTAAATATCATTTGTTTGGGAATCTTCCCTTCTCGGCATGGAAAATATTCATAGCAGCACAAGCTCCTGTGGGATTTTCGTTAATCCCTGGCCAGAAATCTCACTACATCAGGAGTGAATGATGAAACCTTGAGCAAGTGGAGGACTGGGTATGAACTGTTCTATTTTCACAAGAGCTTCATTCTCATTTTGGAATAACAAGTAGTTTATGATGTTATATAGAACCTCAGAATTTCTGGCGTCATCCCAAAACAACTGGTCACCAGAGCTGTTGTTAAAGTGGATGTTCTACAGAGAGAATTAGAGTGGTAAAAGGAAGAGTCAGATCATGGCTAGAGACCTAAGTGAACATTCTCCTTGTGAAGAAACTCTCCACATCAGCCCAAATGAGGGAAGCTCCTTGTTAAGAATATAGAGTGAAAAGGTTCTGATCTGTTTTTGGTCAACCATAAAAGTGAATATTAAAGTTTCAAGACCCATGGCTTCTGGGTAAATTAATCATTTAGCCATCTCTCTTATACCAAAGACAGAAATACAATCTTGTGTTCTTATTGGTTTCATTTTTCTATGCCATGTGTTCTTGGATTGCAAAAAGCTACTTTACTTTAGTTATACTTAAATTTGTAACTTCCTTTCCTTTTTTTCTTTCTGACACCATAATATTCAAGGGTTCTTCAAAGTCACTTTCATTCACAAACAAAATTATGTCCCCTGCCTGCTTGGATTATTTGTTATAAAAATTATAGAATTTAATCACCACATTACTTCTAATGTCTAACATATTTTTCACACTTTGGAGGATCCAGTCTGAGGATTTGCTCAATCAGGACCTTATTGTATATATTCAGAAGTTCTGGATGGTTTTCCTGAATAATTTCTTATAGTAAAATATCCAGGTGTTTTGATTTTTCAAGTTTTTATAAAAAAAAAAACCTATGCTACTTATTTCTATTTTTTCAATGTCAGTCAAATTGGCTTCTATAAAATTTTTATATTTTTTGTAAAATGCTAGCGTTTTTGTTTTCTTCTGCATAATTTCTACCACCCATGGATTTTTTTAGTGGATTCTATTTTTTTTTCTTTCAGAATTTCTCTTTCATTAAAGATAAATCACTATCAGGTCATTTAATTTATTTACCCTCTCTTTTTTTTAATTCTGGAGATTTCTAATTTCAAATAATTCCATTCCTAACAGCAACTCTGAAACATTTCATTTTTCTCTACATTCATTCTGGAATTTTTTGCTGTTATTTCATGATTTGGAGAAAATGCAGATTTTTTTTAATCAGGAAGTTATATTTAATTTGTTTCATAACATAACATGTTTCTTTACTTCTCGTTCAAGTTTTATTTATATTTATTTTCTCTTCTGTCTTTGTGAAAAAAAAATCAACTGGTTTGATTGTAAGCTAAGGTGAGACACAGGCCTTTTTCCTCTAGTTATTTGTTCTTTAAGCCTTTCTTCTGGCCTTTCTAATTTTAATGTGCCTTGATACTTCAATAATGAAATATTACTGTTTTGTAATTCCTAGTTTGAATGTATATATTTTCCTATTTATTATCAGAATGGAAGTCTTAAACATTTTTTTTCCATTGAAAAAAGGATAAAATAGTAATATTGACGTGTTGACATATGGAAACATCTTCTCTCATGGGAGATTTTTTTTTTAATAAAATGTAAGCATTTCTCCAGAGGTTGATTTTTAAAGTTTTCTCCTCTCTGGTACGTGATGTAAAAGGCATTCTGTGATTTTAGTTGCTGCTATGGAAAATATCTTCTCTTTTCAAGAATATTCTTTTAAATATATTTGAGTGTGGCTTGAAATCTCTTGGGATCAAAAGTATCAAGGTAAAAATTTTGTATTATGGATACATATTTGTTTAAATTCCATCTGTACCATTTCCCTTCACATTAATGATAAATAATCAGTGTGCTCCAAGATACGTTACCTGATAAACTATTACATAGAATACATTGTTTTCCAAATTGTAACAAGCCACCCAATTGAAATCCCAAATTTTACAAAAAACCCTTCCCAATAATTGAATTTTAATGCCTTCCCTAATTTGTTTCTTTTTGTCCCATATGTAATTTGTTTGTACATTTTTATTTGTTTCTTGTCTCTTACAATAAATTTCAATAAATACTCCTTGAGAGTAGAGATTGTCTTTTGCATCTACTTATATTCCCAGAATCAAGCACAATGTGTGGCACATAATAGCTGATAAATAAATGTTTATTGACTGACTAACCTTGCAAATATGCACATCTTTTTTGACTGCTGATTTGGGAAACATTCTAACTACTACTATACTTCCATACTTCTATTTATTGTTTTCCAAAAGTTAAAGTTAGCATACTATAAGATGTGATTAAAAAAAATAGCCATAGAATCACTGAAAATTTTTGTTTATAAGATCAAAGGATCATCCAATACAATGAAACAACTATATCTATATATAAATATATATGTGCATATATACATATATGTGTGTGTGTGAATAAAATAAAGAATCTTAAGCAATAGAGATGAAACAGTAAGTCAAAACAAAATGGTAATTAACTGGCAGGTGTAGAAATCAAGCCCAGGTTTTCTGATTCCAACTTTTTCCATGACATTGCATATATTTTTGGAAGTTATTTAGATGAATTAGTATTATTTTTCATCTTTACAGCTCTGGCACATAGTATAGTACCCACATATTGTAAGTGCTTAAAATATTGTTTGAATTGACTTAAATCCACAGGTCAATTCAACTTAATAAACATGTGATGAAAACATATTATGGACAAGGAACAGAGCTAGGTGATAGGATTATAGCGCCGTCCCTGCATTCAAGGATACTATATTTGACTTGGGGACAAAGAGATATGATCTTTTCATAAATAAGTCAATTTAAATCATATGCATTAAATCTTTAGGCAATACCAGAAAATTTCTAGAGGAATAGAATGATAGTTATTAGGGGAATCACAAAAGACTTTATGTAGGAGGAGGCTCTTGAGGTTTAAGTTTAACGATGAAATAGAAGAAGCAAAAGAAAAGAGATTGTACTCCAGATGTAGAGGGTCATTGATTCCAAGTCATGCAAAAAAATGGCCTTTGGAACAGATACAAAGAAAGTTTAACTGGAAGGGAGAGCACACATTTTTTTTTTTTAAATGACAATCTATTGAGAGGGGAAAGCAACTGAATTGTTACCACTTCCAAAAGTTCCAGGGAATATTGGATTTTGAATTCCAAATGCTTTGATCATAAGTTCCTGAAAGGAGAAATGATGTTTGTAATATTAAGCATATATTTAGACTAACTTTCACACAGTTTCTCTCTTTTTATAGGAAAGAAAACTAGCAAAGTAGTCTGTAGATGACGAGACATTGTGTAAGTATGTATTGTTTTAAATAGTGTTCTGTGTTGAATTATTCAGGGTTGCACAGTGGACTTGGAAAAAAAATGTTGATGTGCCAAGTGACATTGCTAGCTATTAACCTGATCCTATTTAAAGGTAATGATAAGGAGCTAGTAAATCTCATACTCAACCTAGTTTTTATGTTCAGTAAACTCAACCTATATTTATGCACACGCACTTCACTACAGAAGTGTTAAGGTTTTTATCTAGCATTTCTGGTTCTCCAATTACTTTTCCTCATAAAAGTCCCTTTTTTACTTGTAGAGTTATTGCACACTGCATTAAATTGTTTCCCTGCAGGTGGGCAAAAGAACTTCTTGAAGGAGATAGCAGGAGCCACTTCTTTTACACAGAGTTTTACATTCAGTAGACCAGAACTGAGGAGAAACAAATAACTAACACTTTGTTAGCTGCATTTTCAGTACAGAGCTATAATTTTGATATGAAGAACTGATGAGGAAAAAACCCCTGCCAAAAAAAAAAAAACATCCTCAGTTGTTGTGCAATTTGAAATTTTCAACAGTTGGCTGAGTTTACTGAGAGATTAAATGACTTGTGTAAGGCCATATATAGTCAGTGTCAGAGATGGAGCTTTAAGCAAGATACTCCCTACGTTAATGGTGGCCCGCTAGCTGCTGTGCCACACAGCCTCTGCTTCTGTTTCTAGCATCTCTGGTATAGAGATATCGATAAAGGTATAATTGTAAATGATGCAGATGAATGCCACACATAAATAATATTTATGCTAAAATATTGTACATGCATGCAAACACATAAAATGTTAAATTCAATAATAAAAAACATTTCAAAATGAAAGAAAGAATATTGCAAGATTTTTCCCTTATTTCAGTTAATTATAAGACAAAAACAAATTTAGTATCTAAGAATGTTTCCTACTGTTACTCTAAATTATGTCTATGAAACACTTAAAATAGTAATATTAACAATGCTTTAAAGTAATCTATACTTTTTGAAGTCAAAACTTTCAATACTTAGAGACTTTTTATAAAATCATTAATAGACTGATAGCATTCCCTAAATTAAAAGTCTTCATTTATGGTAGTGATCCTGTATATTAGGTTAACACCTAGGCAAATTTCTTTAAGTTAATCCATGGTCAGTTGTTTTAAATTAGTTATCAAATACTTTTCATAGTAATATTAGAGATCAAAAGTAGTGGCTTCACTGGAAAATTAAGAGTTTGCTATTAAAATATTGACAGATCTTTCCTTTTTTTCATTTTTGGGATATGCTTGTCCTCTTCTGAGGCTTAGCATTAAATGCCCTTGGGATGACTTTACTTAGATGAATCTCACACAAAGATTTCCATGTTGGGTTTTTTTCCCTTGTAACCTCTGCTTCTCATATTTTTATGAGTCTGTATTGCTCAAACATAGAATAATTGACTGAGAACTGAAAGACATTTTGGAGTTCTTCCAATCCAAACTCCACTGCTATTTCATATAGGGAAAAAAGAACAAGAGTAACAACTGAAACTCAGGGTGTAATTTGATTAAGTTAAGGATTTGAATCATGACCCTCTGATTCCAGATACAACATTCTTTCCCCTAAATGCAAGTTGTTCCAAGATTGTTCTCTGTTAAACTTTACAAATGTCAGGTGGACTTCAGAAAAACCTGTAATCACTTATATGAACTTATACTTAGTGAAGTGAACAGAACCAGGAGAACTTTGTCCACAGAAACAGCCAGTTTTCAAAGACTGATTTTGATAGACTTAGCTCTTCTCAGCAATGCGAGGATGTAAAACAATTCCAAAGAACTCATGACGGAAAATGCCAGCCATAGAGAAAGAACTATGGAGTCTGAATGCAGAGTGAAGCAGCCTATTTTCTTTTTGTTGCTCTGTTGTTACTTTTTCCTTTCTCGTGATTTCTCCCATTCATTACAATTCTTCTCTACAAGATGGTTAATGTGAAAATATATTTAATAGGAAGGTATATGTAGAGCCTAAATAGGATTGCATGCTGTCTTGGGGAGGGATAGGAAGAAGGGGGAGAAAATTTAAAATTTGTGTAAGTGAATGTTGAAAACTAAAATTAAGTAAATTAACTAACAAAAATAACACAAACTTCACAGGTGAGTATATTCTTCTTTTTTTTTTCAAGCAATTGGGGTTAAGTAACTTGCTCAAGGTTACACAGCCAGGTATTTCTGGGTGGGTGCTAAGTGTCTGAGGCTGGATTTGATCCCCAGGTCATCCCGACAATGGAGTAAGTGCTCTTACTGGCTGTGCTACCTGGCCGCCCCAGGTGAGTATATTCTTAAATAATATTTCCTTTGTGTTAAGTCTCCTCTAATAAAGGATTCCACTTGTTCACTGGCTAAGTAGTTTTCTTGTCATATTTATTTACCTATTATGGAAATTGATATATGCTGAATAAATTTATGAAATTGCTATGAAAGGGTTGTCATTTTCCTTTCCTGTGTTATTCTGATGCCTCATTGTGATGTAGGGTTTGTCATAAAGTTTAAAAAAAATAAAATAGGTGAATGAAACAAAAACTATGATATGTTCCTCTACACTAAGAATGGTTTGAGCATAATTTAAGTAACAGGCAGTATCTGCTTTCTGAGGAACAGAAAATTTCACCACCAAGGGAAAGGCCACTTTTATTTTTATTTTTTTTTTTTATTTTTAAACATTCATTCTTAAAACTCTGAGTGTATCTAGGAAAAATGAAGTGAATACTCTTTTCTTTGAACTCAATGTAGTATCAGTTTGGGGTACAAGATTCTTTGGAGAATGATGTTAGGATGATTGCCAAAGTACTACCAATTACATGAAGTAGAGAACTGGCACAGATGCTTCAAATCTAGCAAGATTAAGATAAAGCTCAACTATTAGAAACCTCTATGGTTCCACAGCATACATTTTTATATAATGACAAACATAAATTGTGGCCCATCTTCAATGTGCTTACATTCCATTAGAGGAAAGAGCACATGCACATATAAGTAAATATAAAGTATATTCAGAGAAAATAAAACATAATTTTCAGAGAACAGTGCTAGCAGATAGGAGCAATCTGGAAGCTCATACAGGAGGTGACGAGCATAGATGTGAAGTAAACTAGGAGTTACAAGAGGTGAATGTAGGGGCAGTACATTAGGAAAATTCTTCACAATCTGTGGAAAGACTTGGAAAGAGAATATATAAGTAAGAAGACTAGTTTGACTGAACAGTATATATATATATATATATATATATATATATAGAGAGAGAGAGAGAGAGAGAGAGAGAGAGAGAGAGATGAGTAATGTGTAATAAGCACAGACAAAAGAAATTAGACAAATATTTATAAGCGTAGAAGCAACAAAAAGAAGCAATAAGAAGCCTCTAGAGCTTCTAATTGGTAAGTGCGATAATCAAATCTATGCTTTAGAAATATCAATCTGGCAGATTTGTGAATGATAGATTCTAGAGAGGATAAACTTGAGGCAGGGAAACTAAATACAACACTTTCAATAATGCAGGTGATAGATGATAAAGATCTGAATTTGTGTGTTGACAGTAGAAAGAAGTCAACAGATATTGAAAATAAGATGAATACTTAACAATTGAATTGAATTGATATGTTGGTTTAAGGGAAGGGGGGTGCTGTCAGTGGGGGAAAAATGAAGCCTAAATATTGAATCCAAAGTAGAAAAATTAGAAATTAAGAAAACTATTGAATTAATAAATAAAACTAAGAGCTGTTTTTATTAAAAATCAATAAAATTGATAGACCCTTAGTCAATATGATACTAAAAAATAAATAAGGAAACAAAATTATGAGTATCAAAAAGGAAAAGGATGAGTCTACCACCAATAAAAAGGAAATTAAGACAATAATTAGAAATTTTTTTGCCCAATTTTATGTACATAAATTTGTCACTCTTAGTAAAATGGATGAATATTCACAAAAATATAAGTTGCCCAGATTAATTAAAGAGGAATTAAATTACTTAAATAACCCCATCTCAGAAACAGAAATCCAACAAGTCATCAGTTAACTCCCTAGGAAAAACTTTCCAGGGCCGGATGGATATATTAGTGAATTCTATCAAACATTTAAAGAACAATTGATTCCAATACAATAGAAATCAATAGAATCCACCAGACATCTCCTGTTGCTGTTGTTTTTCCCCTTTATATGAGTAATAATCATGGTAGGGAATTTTGCCCTTTTAATTTTTGGATTAATTTGTGATGACAGAGGTATAGTTTATTACAGGATACTATCTGATAAAGCCAGTGTGTGGCCTAATAAACCTCTTTTCATATATTCCCTTATTGCATAAATTAAGATATTTCTCAGAAATATTTTGTATAGACGAAAAATAAGCCTATTTTCTAGTTGATTTTGGCTTGTTTGTTGGTTTTTCTGGAGTAATATAGCCTGAGATCAGATTTCCATGCTTTCAAAATTTAGTGTGAATTTAATGTTGCCTCCATGTCATCATACAAATATCATTTCCAGTAGATATCACCTCAATGTATTTACTAATCCAATCTAGGCTTTTTTTTACATCTTTATTCTCTTTAGAAAAATCTTTCAGCAAAGTAATGAAATATCAATAACTTATAAGAAATCATGAATTTAAATAATCATGAAAAGTATGGAAATATTCTTTATGAACTGAGAAAGAGTAAAGTACTGAAAGAAAAGTGCTGAAAACTGAAAATAATATACATGATGTTCACAATATGTTCATCAAAAAAGGAAATTAACATGGTATAATTATACTATTTAAATTTTGGCACAGAAGAGGTGAGAAAATGTATCTCACTCTTGTCATTTTAGAGGTGAAGAACTAGAGGGTGTGGAATATTGTGTAAACTGTCAGAAATATTTGATGTCAGTCAATAAACATTTCTTAAGCACCTACCACCTATCAGGCACTGTGCCAAGCACTAAGATTACAAAAGAGGTAAAAGACTGTCTCTGACCTCAAGGAATTCACAGTTGATTGAAGGAGAAAACAAGGAAATAAAGATGAATAAATTATAAACTCCCTTGCCTTTACCTGTGAGCTATGTGGAATGAGTGAAGGGGCAGTCAGTACTAAGAAGGGTGGCCAAGGAGATTGTTTTGGCTGGGGTAGGGGTTGCAGGGAGGCATGGAATCCATCTTTCAGCAATAGCTAGTAGGGGGAGGAGTAAAATAGTAAGATTTAGGATGAAGGAAACTTTTTGTCTTTGAAAAAGGTATTTCAGATGACACAATGAAGAGATTAGATAGTATTTTGTCAGGACTTTGGGATGGGAAGGTTGAGGGAGACAAGAATAAGTAATTAAGTAGTGGGAAATGGGGGATGGGGTTTGGAAGATGCTCTATGAGGATTTAGAATCACTTGGAATTTGTAGTGTATGACCAAATGAGAGACTATTCATCACTGAGTGGAAGGTGTTACTCCTTTTGCAAGAGGAGGCTTGATATCAGGAAAGAGAAAGGTGCAACATGAGATGGAAGTCAAAAGTCAAACCTGCCCAGAAAGAGATTGAAGTCTTTCTCCCAACCAACTTTCTTTTCCTCCTACATTAAGGGATAAACACTCTAAGTAATGGAAGGGGAAGGTCAAAGGGAAGGCTTCCCTTTCTTCACATTGGAGTAGTAAAAAGAATGCCACATATGCAGTTGTTCTTGTAAGAGAAACAGAATGAATCACCACAGTTTCTAGTCTTTCATAATCTCTATAACATTGGAATTAGGATAGATATAGATAACAGTCAGACAATGCAACATACATTTTGCCACAATAGATCAGAAAGCCAGACAATAAAGTCAGAAGTTATTATTTTCATATACAAAATCATTGATTAAAAGGAGCCTAATGACCCTCATAGAGGCTATTGGGAGTCTGTGAAAAAAGTAATATGTATTCCCCTCTACAAGTAATGCAGTTTCCCCTCATATCTACCCTATAATTCTGCAAAATTAATAACCTAGCTTGAATGTTAGCTAATTTATGGCTTGAATTATTTCTCAACATCCCATTCAGTTGACAATAAATAGTGAAGAAAAAAGGTAGCTATATCTCCAGCTGTAATTTTTAGACAGAACATAGTAGAATCTCTGATAAGCAAGATGTTTGTAAATTTATGTTAATATCATACTAGACATACAGATGATTTAAATAACTTATGATAAATAAATTGAAATGAAGCATTAATAGACAATAAAATATGTTATGGCAACACTTTAAACAGATACATGATGACATGAATAACTTCTAGAGTACATATAATTTGTGAGCTTATGCATATTTTGTCCTCCGTAATAAAAACTGAAATAACAATGAAAAACCCTTAGTTGTCCTTACTACACATATCATTTGAATTCAAATATGACATTTCTATTATGATGATCAAAACATTGACCTCTCTGGGTCTTAGTTTTCTTATCTAGAAAAATGAGGAAATTGTAATACACAATATCTCAGGTCTCTTCTATTCCATCATATGATCCTAAGTCAATATCATTTACCCTATGCTTTGTCTTGCATATAGTTATCTCAGTTTATATAAGAGCTCATTAGAGAATTTATTGTCATTCATACTCTGATCAAGCAAATAATCAAACCAAATAATCAACAAACATACTTTTATCAAGCACTGTACTAGGTATTAATGATAAAGTGACAACAATGAAACGATTTCTACCATTATGGAGTTCACAATCTATCCAAATAACAGAATGATCTGGCAAATCTGCAATGCCAGTGGAACCAGGAAATGTGATATATAAAGCCATTAGAAAGATAGGCATAGGACCCCAGTTCAAGTCAGTACTGCCCTTGGTGTTTCTACAGATCCAGCCATAGAATAAAGGAAAGAAGGAAGGAAGGAAGGAAGGAAGGAAGGAAGGAAGGAAGGAAGGAAGGAAGGAAGGAAGGAAGGAAGGAAGGAAGGAAGGAAGGAAGGAAAGAAGAGAGAAGGAGGGAGGGAGGGAGGAAAGGAGGAAGAGAGGAAGGAAGGAACGAAGGAATGAAGGAAGGAACTAAGCACTTTTTACAAAAATTATCTCATTTGAGCCTCACAACAAACCTCTTGAGAGGTTTGTGCTGCTATTATCCCCATTTTGTACTTGAGAAAACTGACGTAAACAAATGTTAAGTGACTTGTCTGGGGTGAAATAGCTAGTAATTGGGGCTGGATTTGGACTCAGTTCTTCCAGACATCAGGTTCAGTGCTTTAACCTTTGCACCACCAGCACAGTAATGGATGACTGAATATAGTACCTTCCCCAAATATGCTGAACTTCTCCATTTCTAACCATAGAATTATATTTGCCTCTTTGCCCTTTCTTTCAGCACATATCTATATTTTGTCTAGTCTAGTCCTAGACTATTTCATTTATGCATTTTCTTCTTTTTAAATTCCAAATTGAACTCTCAAAGCTCAAGAAAGGATCATAAAAACAGAAGCTCCAATCAAAATAACTCCAAAATTAAAAATCCGAGAGAATGTATTAAAACCTATTTACAACATATAAATGCAATGACTAAACAATTTGAAGATATAATGGAAGCCATATCATTGAACAGACTTTCTTTTTTTACTGGACTTACCTAGGAAGACCTTACTAGTATAATGAAATTTATTATTTTTCAAATTAATTTAGAGATTTGGTGTTAAACCAATCAAACTACAAGGGGATGATTTCATAGAAATAGATAGAATGATATAAATTTCAATGAAAATAATAAAAAAAACAGGAATCAGGAGGCATAACATTGCCAGACTACAAGTTATAATTAAAACATTAACCATAAAAAAACAATTTGTTACTGGATAAAATATAGACAGCTAGATCATTTGAACAGACTATAGCATTCTAGAGTTGAATATTACAAGTTGACCAAACTACCAGAGGAATGGATTCTTTATTTTACAAGAATTACTAGGGATACTGGAAGGCATTTTGGTTTTAAACACATTCTTTCCCACATAACACAATAGATTCCACATGAATTTACATACAGTAAAGGTTAAATGCCACATGTGGTTTAAAAAAGGAAACATTGAGAAGCAGGAAATTTCATGAGTGCCCACACCAACCACCTCTAATACCTGTAAAGTATGACACTAAACAAATTTTAGAGCTATAGAACTCACAATGTGACAAAGAGAAATAAATATCTTGCTGAAGGCAGCCTGGCAGACCAACAGGGTCTATCGTACCAAGTTGGGAGCTAAGCACAGTCCAACATGGTCTGCATGGACCTGGAGTGGCCACAACCAGCATCCTAGACCAGCAGAACAGACTTCAGGAGAGTGAATCACCTGAAGCTGTGGTGTTTTTCAGACTTTTTAACCCATAAAAAACAAAGAGAAAATAAAAGGTCAGTGAGGAACACTGTTGGAACTGGGTGACAGAAGAGCTCGGTCCAGCTCCTACCCCCTGGTTGAAAGATGGCAGAGGCTCCACAGCTGCTGACTCTTGGCTGACTCAGAGCTCCTGGCCTGTGGATCACAGGGGGACCAAGCAACCATACAAAGGGTAATCACTCTTACTTTGGCTTGCTTGCATCTGGGTTGCTGTCTGGGGCGGTGGTCATGGGGTGAGAAAAGCCAGTCTGCCAGAGTTTGTGGGGGCTGTAGAGAGGGTGCCCTCCTCAAACCTCTGACTACATTTGTGAAAATCCAAATAATTTTGGACAAAACTCTCTCCACTCTGGAAGCAGAATTCTGCTGTGGTAAAGAGCTCAAAATGAAGTAATTGGCTGACAAGATAAGTAAGCAGAGGAAGCACAATCAGACCATAGAATCCTTTATTTGGGGGACAAAACGTATCAAAACATGGAACCGGAAGTCAACAAAGGCAAGATCCCCTGCATCAAAGGTTTCCAAGAAGAAAATGAACTGTTTAGACACCATGAGCTCCATGGAGGAGCTCTAGAAGGATTTTGAAAATTAAGTAAGAGAAGTGGAGGGAAAGTTAGGAAGAGAAATGAGAGTGATGAAAGAAAATCATGAAAAGAAAGTCAACAATCTGCTAAAAAGAGCCAAAAAATACTGAAGAAAATAACACCTTAAAAATAGAATAACTCAAATGGCAAAAAGAGGACCCAAAAGCCAGTGACATGAAGAATGCCTTAAAAAGTCAAATTGCCCAGATGGAAAAGAGATTTTAAAATTCACTGGAGGGAATAATTACTTCAAAACTAGATTGGAGCAAATGGAATCTAATGACCTTATGAGAAATCAAGATACTTTAAAACAGATCCAAACAAATGGAAAAAATAGAAGGCGATGTGAAATATCTCAATGGAAAAACCACTGATCTGGAAAATAAATCCAGGGGAGATAATTTAAAAATTGTTGGACTGCCTCAAAGCCATCATAAAAAAGAGACTAAAAATTATTCTTCAAGAAATTCTCAAAGAAAATTGCCCTGATGTTCTAGAACTAGAGGTCAAAATAGGAATTGAAAGAATTCATTGATCACCTCTTTGAAAAGATACCCAAAAGAAAACTCCTAGGGATATTATAACCAGATTTTAGATCTCCCAGGTCAAGGAGAAAATATTACAAACTGTCAGGAAGAAACAATTTGAGTATTGTGGAAAGAGAGTCAGAATCACACAAGATATAGCAGCTTCTATATTGAGTGATTGAAGAGTTTGGAATATGATATTCTGGAGGTCAAAGGAGCTAGAATTAAAACCTAGAATCACCTACCCAGCAAAACTGAATATAATGCTTCAGGGGAATATATTGACATTCAGTGAAATAGAAGACTTTCAAGCATTATTGATGAAAAGACAAAACTTAAAAGATAATTTTACTTACAAATTCAAGAAAAAAGAGAATCATGAGAAGGTAAACAGGGAAAAAAAATCAGGAGGAACTTATTAAATTTGAACTATTACACTCCCACATGGAAAAATGATAATTTTAACTCATAAGAATTTTCTCAGTATTAGGATAGTTGAAGGGATTATATATGAATACATATGTATACATACATATACATGTACACATAGGAGAGTGTATGTGTGTAAAATACATATGCTAGTGTGTGTATATCTGTGTACATGTAAGCATAGAGGCACAGGATCATTTGAATAGGAATGGATGATATCTAAAAAATAAAATTAAGAGGTGAGAGAAGAATATAATGAGAAAAGGAAAAAGGGAAAGATAAAATATTATATATTATTTCATATAAATGGGGTAAGAGAAAACTGTCACAATGGAGGGGAAGAAAAGGAAGGTGAGAGGGAATGGATCAACCTTACTCTCATTGAATTTGGCTTGAGGAGGAAAAAGATACACACTTACTTGGGTATCTTACACTACAGGAAAGTGAGGGGGAAGGGGATAAGAGTTGGTATGATAGAAGGGAGGAGAGATTGGGGCAGAGGGTAGTTAGAAGCACACATTTTTGAAAAGGGGCATGGTCAAAGTAGAAAATAGAACAAGTCGGGGTGGGATAGGATGAAGGGAAATATAGTTAGTCTTTCACAATATATCTACTATGGAAATGATTTGTGGAACTACACATGTATAACATATATTTAATTGCTTATCTTCCCAGATGAGGAGGGATAAAGGGAAAGAATCTGGAAATCAAAGTTTTAAAAACAAATGTTAAAAAACATTTTTATACATACAACTGGATAATAAGATATATAGGCTCTGGGGTATAGAAATCCATCTTGCCTTACTAGAAAGGTAGTGGGGGGATGGGGGAGGATATAAGAGAGAGCAGGTTGGGGGAATGGATATTCAGTAGACTTGCTATTATGGTATTGGGGTAGGGGAAAGATGGGGAGAAAATTTGTACCTCAAAGTCTTGTGAACATGAATGATGAAAACTAAAAGTAGGCAAATAAAAAAGTTAAAAAAATAAAAACAGGGTTTTTCATTATTTTTCATCATTAAAAAAAGATTCAAGGGAAATAACTTTAAGAGGAAATGTATTACTTAGAAAAAAGCCAATTTTATAGGTAATTAATTGGCATAATGGAGAGAGCATTTGGTTTAGAGTCAGGCATACATGAGCTCAATGTCTCTCTCAGAATGTTTTATTCTAGGCACTTAATTTAAATTTGCTCAGCCTGTTACCTCATATAAAAATGAAATTATTGAACTGATGACCTCAAAGACCCATCATAGATCTAAATTTATGATCATATGACAATTTTTTAGAAAGTATGTAAAGGAATACAGAATTTTCTATGTATGGCTGATTCTTTTTGAATAGCAACTGAGCATATTCTTAAGGCATTGCTATTATTATACATTTGAAATATTCATAATCCTTCATAAGTATGCATTAAAGTGATACGAATGTGTAAAGCATTAAAAATTGTCATTTTTTTCATAGAAGTATGGTGAATTAATTGCATTGTATTTTTTTTTTTACCTAATACTTTCGAAACAGTTAGGCTGCATTGTATGCTATTATATTACCATTTAGGTACTTTTCAGAGGACCAGGGCATGGAGATACTTCTTTGAGAGCTCTGATCAGAAATGGGGAGGCATGATACAAAATGAATATGAATTTAAAAATTATGAGATGAAGTTACATTTTAGACACACATATTCATAGTTGTGTTATGTGCTACTCTAACTCTTTGAACTTCTGTTATTTAAGACTTAAACATTGAAAATGAATAAAGAATAGTACATTTCAAGATTTTAGTAGTAAATATACATTATAGAACATTAAATGTATTTATAAAAGCATAGCATTAAAATGAAAATTGATTAATAATCTTTTAAAAATATGAAATTACCAAACTACCACAAAATATGGAAGTACTCCAATTATATATATATATATATATATATATATATATATGTCAACACACATGTCATGAAGATGAGGGAATAGAATTATTCTGAGTGGAAGGCACAGGGAAATAGCAAAAAAGAATGTTATGATATTTAGTGCTGGATGAAAATGGAATGACTTCCTTGAAGAAATAAAATGTCCCCCATCAGCAAAAGTGCATAAGCAAAGTAGTCACTACTAACTTTGGAAGGATACTTTCTGTGCATATGCCTATTTTATAGGATTTTCATGAGTACTCTAGTGTCTTACAACCCAAAATATATAAATCTTTAAAGCATTAAAACTCAATACTTAAAACATTATTGCACATGCAGACACACACACCATATGTGAAACTAGTTCACTACCAATTGATGAAACTTTTACAAACGTTATTTTAAATCAAAATTAAATAATATTTTTGAATATCTATAATAAAAAGCCAAATTGCAAAGAAAACTTGAGCACAAAATTTAAATATATCAGGAAACCCTCTGAAACTTGAGAGTAGAAAATTAATTTGAGGGAACTATTGAATTATTTTACCCATTTTCATATGCTCTTCTACAATTAAGAGAGAAATTGCAGAAAACAGGAGAGAAAAAATGATGAGTAATGAAATCTGTTTTGATAGAAATATGGGGAAACTAAAAAAGTTAAATAGCTGATAATAAAGCAAAGGAAAAGGGGAAAAAAACTAACACAGAGACTAAATAGTTACATTATACTTGGGTAAATCAAAATAGACAAATTGCCAGGTCTGGTAAAAAAAAATAAAAATGAAAATAAAGCAAAGGGGAAATATGAGCTGAAATTAAGATTTTCAGGAAATTTGATTGTTTATTATATAACAGGTTCTTGTTACTAAAAGTAATGCAGAATTAGCCAAAATGACAACACACACACACATATAAGCCCACAACTGTGCATTCATTAACATTTTGTATAAACAGGACTGCAAAAGGCACAAGAGAAAAGACATAATCACTACTAACAAAATTAAATAAAAAACAAGGAAGTACTTTTGTCATCCAGATCCATGGTCCCATTTTGGTTTTGTTGTTCACTCACGTTTCAGTCATGTTAGACTCTTCATGACCCCATTTGGAGCTTTCTTGGCAAAGATACCAAAGAGGTTTGCAAATAACTTCTCAAGCTCATTTTACAGATGAGGACACTGAGGCAAACAAGCTTAAGTGACTTGCTCAGTATCACACAGCTAGTAAATATACAAATTTGAACTCTGGTACATGAGTCTTCTTGAATTCAGTTCCACCACTCTATCCATTCTGGCACCTAGCTGCCCAATAACAACAAATTACAGGGAGCTAGAAGAGGATCCTTAAGAGAAAATATATACCTCTTGATAGACATTTCAATAATGTTTCCAATACCTTACATACATAATTCAAAAGTAATAGTTATCTTACTTGGAAATGAATTTTGTAAAACTGGTCTCCATTCCCCCGCAGGATTTCCTATTGCAAAACTGTCTGGACAGTTTACTATAACAAATAACTATATGAAATAATAATGGAAATCATTATTAAAGCTTTAAGGTATTGGGCGAAGATGGCAGAAGATGAGTGCTCTGAAATTCTCCTTTTACTATTTTAATTAAATTTTATTTTTTATGAAATTTTAGACTCCTTGAGGGTAGCAACTATTCCTTAAGATTTGTTTCTATCATCTCACAAAACCCAAGACATTGCAGCACAAAAACCCAATTCACTATTGATACTTCCTGATGATTTTTTCCCATTCAATTATACCTAGGTCTTCCAAGGAGGTGAGAGTCTTGGACAGATAAAAAATACAACAGAAGGGAATAGTTGTAATCTTTTTTAGCTGTTACTTAATGTATCCTATGAATAAACAAATTATTTCTTTTAAGAAATCATCTAAATTATGTAAGAAACTTTTCAACTTTTGAGTGGTAACTTCTCAATAATGGATAAAGAGATCAAGGAATTATAACAGTTTTCAAAAAAAGAAGCAAAATTGATAGTATTACTTGAGAAAATCTGTCACCTCATTAATAATCAATAAATAATGATAGGGAAAGGAGCTAGAGTTGTGATTTTCTTATATAGGACAATTTCAGGTAATAAAACTCACTCCACCATAGCACTCCCACACCTTTTCTGAAAGTTAATATCTTAGAGATTTACCTAGAACACTGAGAGATTAAAAGTCTTGTCTAGGGTCCAACAGTTACATTGGAGGCTAGGTTTGGACCCAAGTTTTTTGCGTTCTTCACTCATAATGGCACGGTGACTGCCATTAATCATAAAAGAGTTATAAATCAGAACAGCTTTGTGATACCATCTTATGTAAATTTAGAAAACAATTAAAATAAAAGACACTCTGTATTAACCTCTATGGGTAGAAACAAATACATTCATTCATTTATTACAAAATCCTATATTTGCAGAATTTGCAAAGTTCTATAATAGTGTATGGAATATTTATAAAAACTAGGGGCGGCCAGGTGGCTCAGCGAGTAAGAGCACCGGCTCCAGTGTGAGGATGACCTGGGGGTCAAATCTGGGCTCAGATACTCAGCACCACACCCAGAAATACCTGGCCATGTAACCTTGAGCAAGTTACTTAACCCCAATTCCTTTTTAAAAAACTAATTATCACTTCTGATAAAAATAATTCTTACTTGAAATATATACTGTAAAAAGAGGTATGTGTCTATATATTTCCATGGAACTATTATATAAAACAAAATCGTGAGGCAACCTAAATGTTCCAAAATAGAAGAATTGTTAGATACCTTTGGAAAAATCCACATAATAGAATAATTTGATATAAGTAAAGGAATCCAGTGAAATTTTATAAAAAATAATCTATAAAATTAGCACACAAAGAAGTGTCTTCACTCTAACTATTGCTATATCAGTGACAAAGATTTAATGGATAAAGGATTCTGATCAAAAGTTGGATGAAGTGACTGAAAAATGTTATAATACTTTAAAAATTATAAATAATTGATTTAAATGTAAGTGGTTACTAAACAAGTATAGTTGGTTGACATTATTCTCAATATTAAATCATTCATAATTTTAAAATGATGGTAACTGAATATCTTTTTTCAGATAACATGGAAAAGTTTATAAATATTATTCCTTTAGAAAGGAAAACACATACACAGAAATATATCATCAACTTAGGAAGGCATATTTCAATACTTTCTGAATTTAATATTAATTAAGTAGCTTTCTATGAAAACTTTAAACACTAATGCAGTTTAAAAAATAAACTTCATTTGAGCATGTTGACTTCTTTGTCTTCTGAAGTATATATTTTGCATATTTTAAGTGGTAGTAACTACATGGAAAACTGCAAACATCATGGCAGCTTTCCCTTGAATGATCTGAGTTGAATGTCTACAGCAAAAGCAGTAGAAAAATATTTAAAAAATAAACTTACATCTTTCAGTTCCTTTTCTTAGAAACTTGACAAAAAAAATACCATCTTTCCTAACACTCATTGCTAGCCATATTGGAAGGGAAACAAACTGATTGGTCCTGAATGAATACAAACTAAATATCAAGTTCCATCTGATGTTATAGTACAGGTGAATGGCAAGTATTTTTCTGATTAAAGGACTAAATATGCCTTGAAGAAGATATGTCATCATTAAATAATTTTTGTTTAGCTTATTGAGAAATATTTGTAGATAATAGAAATGGCTTAGTGTCACCTGTTCAATACTTCAAACCAAGATATATTAACAGTTAGGAGAAAAGTAAACAAATAGGGTGCTAAATTACTTTAAATCTATAATAAATCCTCAGCTCTTTTTAGATTTGAATTACTTAGATTTATTGATGATGTTAAATCACAGTTAAATTGGGTTATTTTATGAATTAAAAATCAAAGCCTTATTAGACACTCTATAGAGAATCAAACACCCAATAAAATATTAGCTACTCATCATTGGAAATTGTTGATTGATTGACTGATAGTTCATTTTCAAAACTGGACTCTAAAAAGCCCTATGACCATGTCTCTGAAAGTAATCCAGCCTCTTCCACTACCCTCATCAGAAAAAAATTACCTTGTTGTATGCCTGATTATGTATTTCTCCTGTCAGAACAGACAGAGGGGTGCCTGGCCAAGGATTTTTGTCCTTGGATTGTCCAAGGACTCTTCCTCCCACCATATCCCCAAGGTCCATGCCTCTGACAACTCCCTCAACGTCTGCAATATTCCCTACACTTTCCCATCCATAGTTCCATTGAATGCTTAGATTACTTAATGTGTATCCCTTGTACTCCTTTCCCATGCCCCTTTTCTATGTAAGCTCTAGATTTACCCGCAATAGGGTGCAAGTTCTTAAAAGGAACTTTGCCAGGTTTTATTGGCATTATAATAAACTATCTATTGACTTAAAGACAGCTTTAGGGTGTGAATTTATTCGAAGAGACTTCCTTGGCTTTATCAGGATCCTAGCATCCCAAACCTCTTCAAAAGTTCTGTTTGAAAATTGAAGTTTCAAAGATTTCTTTTTTTTTTTTACATATTAGACTATAAATGCAACAAGGTGGCACAGTTGATAGAGCACTGGGCCTAAAATCAAGAAGACCCATCTTCCTGAGTTCAAATTCAGTCTCAAATACTAAGTGTATGATCCTGGACAAGTCATTTAACCTTGTCTGCCTCAGGTTCCTCATCTGTAAAATGAGCTGGAAAAGTAAATGGTAATCCACTCCACTATCTCTCTGCCAAGAAAACCTCAAATGGGTCACAAGGAGTCAGACATAATTGAAAATGACCGAACAAAAATATTCAACAAATATTTAATGAAATTTGCAATTACAATTGTGTTTATTTTCTCTGTTCAGATATTGAATTTGCCTTCTCTTTAAAAAACTGATATATTTTGTTTTTCTTCATGGTAATTTACAAATGCAATCTTATTCTCACAAAATAGTGATCCAACCCTTCTAACAAAGAATAAGAAATGGATAAATGCAAGTTCTGGAAGATTAACCCATACATCTACAGTATCTTAGAATATATATTGCATGACACACTTATATTCCCCACTTCAGCAAGGAAGGAAGGTTCATTTTTTTCTACATCAGCATTAAAATTGGTCATAGTTACATTGGACATAAAACTGTGCTAAGCATTTACAATTAATATCTCATTTGAT
Source organism: Petaurus breviceps papuanus (assembly GCF_028583685.1). Lineage (NCBI taxonomy): Eukaryota > Metazoa > Chordata > Mammalia > Diprotodontia > Petauridae > Petaurus > Petaurus breviceps. The sequence goes on along the minus strand of NW_027186315.1, from coordinate 714,609 downwards.
ACCCTAGTACTTTCACCTAATCTTAAATTTGCCTTTATGTGTGCGCAGGGCAAAGATAAAGGGGGGTATCCCATTAATATAAAATTATAGAACAATATATATTAAAATCATAACAATATATAGTCCCTTGGTGGCTCTAACCCCTCATGCATGGTCTGGTGAAGTGAATGGGCCCTTTCCTTGGGTCATGCCTGTCCCTCAGCTGAGAAAAAGGCATCTATCCCACTTGCTTTCTCCAGGCCATCCTATATGGTAGGGTACTGGGTCATCTCCCCCTTGGAGAGAAATGTGAGAGGGGAGGGATCAGGAAGTAAGAAGCTTTCATTGTGCTGGCCATCCCTTCCTTGGAATGACACGAGGTATTTAAGCATCACTTTTACGTTATGTTCATTTTAAAGATGAAAAAGTGGAGGCAAATAAAGGTCACATAACCTGTCCAGGTTTACAGAAATAGTAAATATATAAAGCCCACTTTGAACTCATATTTTCCTGACTGGAGGCCTGGTGCTCTATCCGTTGTTATATCATATCCATCATATACCTTATCATAGCTATCCCTATGAGTAATTAACTATTATTTTCTTAAGTGGGTATATAAAGCCCACCACAATTTAATTAACTATTTAGACTTATTTCATATTACTCCCCTTAGATACTCTAAGTTCCAGCAAATTTCAATCAACCAATGAATCATTCAATAGGGATTATCAAGTATTTTTTAGATGACATTGTGAAAAAAGTAGACATATATCCTATATAGCATGGGCAGTATAATGTAACTATGGTTGGCCAAAGAATGGTATCAATAAATATCTTATCTGACCTATCCCATCCCTAAGATAGACTGGATTTTTGAATTTGTAAAAGAGGGTCATATGTGAAACAAGTATAAGGAGACAAATAGAGAAGAATCCAGCACTGGTATATCTTGATGATTTATACTAAACTATTTCTAATAAGGGTATTGTGGTATTTTTCTCTCTTTCTCTCTACTATAGAGTAAATAGATGTAGTTAAGAGGTATGATGCTCTTTTTAAGGGTTAAAAATAGTAAGAGAAAATCATGCAATAGTTTTACTGGGTTCACTGAAAAATTTATGTTACATCATCTCAACTGGTCCCTCATTGCTGTTAGGCAAACTTTTTATATCTCACTTATCAACTCATTCTCTCACTCTCCCCAATGCCTCTTCCAAACTTTTCATACCTCTTCAAACTTCCCATGGTTCCCCTCCCCCACACTCTCAGTTGAGAAATTTGCCTTATATTTACTGAAAAATATAAGCCCCTTTTATATGAATTCCTGATTCTCACTCTTCTTCATCTACTCCCACTCAGATGCCTTTTGATATTTTCTCCTTATTCACTCCTCTACGACATAATGAAATGCCTTTATTCTTTATCAGTGCTAACCCCTCTGCTTGGTCAATTGATCCTCTTTCATCCTGTCTTCTCCAATAGTTTGCTTCCTCTATCACTACAACTCTTTCACTAACTATCAATCTCTTCCAGTCTACTGGCTCGTGTCCTACTGTCTATAAACATGCCTATGTCATCCTACTCAGAAAAAAAAAGAAACCCTCACTTGATCTTTCCATGTCCACTATCATGCTATATCTCTTTTGTCCTTTATAGTTAAACTGGAAAAGACCTTCTACACTAGGTACCTCCAGTTTCTCTCCTTTTATTCTCTTATCAACTGCATATAAACTGACTTCCATCCTTATTCCATAAAAATTGCTCTCTCCAAAGTTACTGATAATCTCTTAATTGCTAAATCCAATTACCTATTCTCAGTCCTCATTGTCCTTGCTCTTTCTGCAGTCTTTGTCATGGTTGGACAATTTTTTTTTTCATCTTTGATACTCTCTTGTCTATAGGGTTGTTTGTTTGTTTGTTTGTTTTAGTGTTGGAGGAAGTATACTACTCTCTCCTGTTTCCCTTCCTATTTATCTAAAAAAAAAAAGGCCAAGGTCTCACACTGCATTTGCTACCATCTTCACTCATCCTCCTGATCTACATCTTGCCCCCCTTTTTAGGAGAAAGTGAGACTTGTGACTTTGCATAGCCCTCTCACTTAAATTCAATCCACTAGAAAATCACAGCATCATCTTCTTGTTGCCATGGTCTTGTTCAAGAATTAAAGACAAAGAGCAACAACAATAACAACATGTTTATTTCACCACTCATATTCTGTCTCAGTTAATGGATTCTTTTCCAGATCGTGCCCTCTAACTTTAAGTCCATTTCAGGTCTCTGTTCTGGGCCATTTTACTTTACCCTTTTATTTTGCTTCAACTGGTGAGCCCAATAGCTCTCATGGATTTAATTACCACCTCCATGCTGAATGAATCTTCTGGCCTCCATTCTCACATCTCCGATGGACTTTCAGACATCTTGAACTGTATGTTCAATTGACATCTTAAACTCACTATGTCCAAAATCAAACTCATACTCTTTCCCCTTAAACATAATCACATCCTGCCATCTTCCATCTTTACTACCATAAAGAAAGGACAAGACTATCCTACCAGCACCCTAGGGTCATAACCTAGTAGTCATCCTACATTCCTTACAATTTATCACTCCCCCCCCACCCCTGTCACCTCCCTTATAAAATTTGTTGCTAAATCTGAAGATTTAAACTTTGCAACATTCTAATAGAGAAATGCATAACCTCATGCCTAGATTATTGCAACAGCCTGCTAGTGGGTCTCAAGATTCTCCAAATTATAATTGATCTTCCATTTAGCCACTAAAATGACTTTCTTAAAATGAAGTTCAATCATGTCACTCCTCCCCTCCATTCAGTAAACTCCAGTGGTTTCCTATTGCTCCCAGGAGCCAAAATACAATGCTCTATCTGACATTCAATGTCCTTCATAACCAAGTCCCAATGGGCAGATGGATGGCATAGTAAATAGTGCACCAGCCCTGTAGTCAGGATGACCTGAGTTCAAATCCGGCCTCAGACAATTCACACAAAAACTAGCCTAGCTGTGTGACATTTGGCAAGTCACTTAACCCCAATTTAATCTTCTTCCCTCCAAAAAGCAAAAATAAACAAACAAATAAATAAATAATAATCTAACCCCCTCCTACCTTGTCAGTCTTCTTATACCTTACTCCCCACTACACACTCTTCAATCTAGTGACATTGGTCTCCTGGTTATTCTAAAAAAGAGATATTCCATTTCTCTGGTCTGTGCATTTTTTCCAGTTATCCCACATGTTGTAAAACTCCTTACTGTTCTCTAAGTACTGACCTATATGTCTTCCTTTAAGATTCAACTAAAATTTCACCTTATACATGAAATCTTTCCCAGAACCTCTAAATTGCAACAACATTTCTCTGCTAATTAATTCCTTCTTACTCTATACATATAGCTTGCTTTGCACATATTTGTTTGCATGTTATCTAGCACTTTAGATTATACAGACCTTGAGGGAAAGACATCTTTTTCCTCATTTTTGTATCCTGATTGCTTATCAAACTTCATGGTAGTAAGTGCTTAATATGTGATTTTTTTTGGTTGAGTAGATTAATAGCTTTTAAGAAGACTAAGAAATGAGAGTACTCTGGAAAGATGGTGGAGTAGGTCAGAAAATTCAAAGTTCCCAAGATTTTCCACCACAAAAAAATATCACCTTAGGAAGAACTAAGTGGAGGTAAAAATACCTAAGAATAGGGGTAGAACCCAGGGGTCTTCCAGGGACAAATACAGAAGGTCAGAAGAAAAATTCCAGCACCAGATTTGGTCCCTGTGATGAAGAAACACGTCGAATAAACACCTCCTAGAGTCGACTTTGTTTAATTTATTTATTTGTATGGTTTAGGACAAAGAAGCAACGTTTTTATTTTATTTTTTTTAATTTTTGTGTCTTTATTAATTTGTTTGTTTTATTTTAATTTACAAGATTCAGTTCCACAATTAGTTGTTTTTCAAATTTTCTTCCCCTCCCTCCCATGCCCGCCCCATGGCTTCATGCAGTCAAGTATACGATTTGCAATTACTTTCACATTAGACATTAGTCAGGTTATAAAGAAGGATTGTATTGGATGGAATGAACAATGGGAAAGAGGAAACAAAACCAAAAAAGAAAAAGAAATAGAGCAGGTAGTTTGGTTTAATCTGCATTCAAACACTGTTCTTTCTATTTCTTTCTCTAAATGTAGACATCTCATGCTATCATGATTATTTTGGAGTTGACTTATACCCCTGCATTGTTGAGAAGACTCCACTTTATCACACTTAGTTGTCACACATATGTCATATCTCTAATTGTGCACAAATTTCTCCTGGTTCTGCTCTTCTCACTCAGCATTAGTTCATATAAGTCTCTCCAGGTAAATATGAAGTCGATCTGCTCCTACTTTATTATAGCACAATAGTATTCCATTATATTCTTATACCACAACCATTTCCAAATTGATGAGAATGCCCTTAATTTCCAATTCTTTTCCACCACAAAAAGAGCTGCTTTACATATTTTTGTACATATGGGTCTTCCTCACACGTGTATGATCTCTTTGGGATACAACCCTAGAAGTGGTATTGCTGGATCAAAGTTATTTAAAGCCCTTTGGGCATAGTTACAGATTGCTCTCCAGAATGGTTGAATCAGTTCACACCTCCACCAGCAATGCATCAGAGTTCCAATTTTTCCATATGCTCTCCAGCATTTGTCATTTTACAATTTTGTAAACTTAGCCAATGTGACTGGTGAGATGAGGTACCTCAGAGCTGTTTTGATTTTTATTTCTCTAATCAATATTTATTTAGAGCATTTTTTTCATATCCTTATACATGTCTCAAATTTCTTCTCTGAAAACTGCCTATTCATATCCTTTGACTATTAATCAGTTGGGGATGACTTGTATTCTTATAGATTTCACTCAGTTCTCTGTATATTTTAGAAATGAGGCCTTTATCAGAGATATTTTTTGAAAAATTCTTTCCCAATTTTCCTCTTCCTTCTTTGTTACATTGGCTTTGATTGTACAGAAGATTTTCAACTCAATGTACTCAATTTTATCCATTTTTCATTTTATAATGCTCTCTAATTCTTGTTTGGTCATAAAGTCTTCCCCTCTCCATATATCTGACAGGTAAACTATTCCTCAATTTCCCAGATTGCTTACAGCATCAGTCGTTTACCTAGATCATGTACCCATTTAGACTTGATTTTGGAATATAGTGTTACATAATTGTCTATGCCCAGTTTCTCCCATACTGTATTCCAGTTTTTCCAGGAGCTTTTGTCAAATAGTGAGTTTTTATCCCAAAAGCTGGGGTCTTTGGGTTTATCAAACAGTAGATTGCCAGAGTCATTGACTGCTGAGTCCCGTGTACCCAATCTATTCCATTAATCCACTGCTCTATTCCTTTGCCAGTAACAAATAGTTTTGATGCCCTCTGCTTTATAATACAGATTAAAATCTAGTATAACTAGTCCAACATCCCTAACATTTCTTTTCATTAATTCCCCTGGTATTGTGGACCTTTTGTTCTTCCAAATGAATTTTGATTTTTTCTAGCTCTATATAGTAAATTTTTTGGTAAATTGATTGGTATGGGAATAAATGTGCAATTTAATTTAGATAAAATTGTCACTTTTATAATTTTAGCTCAACCTATCAATGAGAAATTGATGTTTATCCAGTTAGTTAGATCTGACTTTATTTGTATGAAAAGTGTTTTGTAATTTTGTTCATATAGTTCCTGGGTTTGTTTTGGCAGGTAGATTCCCAAATATTTTACAACATCTACAGCAACTTTAAATGGGATTTATTTTTCTACCTCTTGCTGTTGAATTTCATTGGATACATGCAGGAATACCAAGGAGTTATTTGGGTTTATTTTAGATCCTGCAGCTCTGCCAAATTTATTTATTGTGTCAAGTAATTTTTTTTAATTTGATTCCCTAGGATTCTCTAAGGATATTATCATATCATCTGCAAAGAGTGATAACTTGGTCTCTTCTTTGCCTAATTTGATTCCCTTGATTTCTTTTTCTTCTCTAATTGTTACTGCTAACATTTTTTGATCCAGATTGAATAAGAAGGGTGATAGTGGGCATCCTTGCTTCACCCCTGCTCTTATTGGAAATGCTTTTAGGTTATCACTAGTACATATAATATTTTCTGATTGCTTTAAATAAATTCTACCTATTATTTTAAGGAAGATTCCACTTATTCCTATATTTTCTAGTATTTTAATAGGAATAGATGTTATATTTTGTAAAAAAAAAAACCTTTTCTGCATCTATTGAGATAATTATGTGGTTTCTGCTAGATTTATTGTTGATATGATCAATTATACTGGTAGTTTTCCTTATATTAAATCATCCTTACATACCTGGATAAAACCTACCGCATAAAAGTGTATCATTCTTATGATAAGTTTCTGCGTTCTTTTTTTGCTTATATATTATTTTAAATTTTTGCATCTGTATTCATGAGGGAAATTGGTCTATAAATTTTTCTGTTTTATTTCTTCCTGATTTAGGAATCAGTACCATATTTATGTCACAATGTACTCGGTAGGACTCCTTCCTCACTAATTTTTCCAAATAGTTTGTAGAGTATTGGAAACAATTGTTCTTTAAATGTTTGGTAGAATTCGCTACTTAATCCCTCTGGTGCTGGAGATTTTTTTGGAGTTCACTGATAGCTTGTTCAATTACTTTTTCTGAGATGGGGCTATTTATGTAATTTACTTCCTCTTCAATTAATCTGAGCAACTTATATTTCTGTAAATATTCATGTATTTCACTAAGGTTGTCAAATTTATATGCATACAGCTTGGCAAAATAATTCCTAATTATTGTTTTAATTTCCTCTTCATTGGAGGTAGATTCACCCTTTTTCATTTTTGATACTCATAATTTGGTTTTCTTCTTCCTTTTTTATCATATTGACTAAGGGTCTATCAATTTTATTGTTTTTTTAAAATAAAACTAGCTCTTATTTTTATTTATTAATTCAATAGTTTTGTTTATTTCGATTTTGTTAATCTCTCCTTTGGTTTTCATTATTTGTAATCTAAAATTTAATTGCTGATTTTCAATTGTTTCTCTTTTTACCTTTTTCAATTGCATGCCCAATTAATTGACCTCCATTTTCTTGAATTTATTCATGTATGCACTCAGGGATATAAAACTTTCCCTAAGAACTGCCTTTGCTGCATCCCACAAGTTTTGGTATGTTGTCTCATTATTGTCATTCTCTTGAATGAAGATACTGATTGTTTCTATAATTTCTTATTTGACCTACTCATTCTTTAGAATTAAATTGTTTAGTTTCCAATTACTTTTTGGTCTATCATTCCATGGCCCTTTATGGCATGCGATTATTATTGCATCATGATCTGAGAATGATTTATTTAATATTTCTGCCTTTCTGCACTGCATTGTGAGCTTTTTATGCCCTAGTACATGGTTTATTTTTGTGTATATGTCAAGTACCCCTGAAAAGAACGTGTATTCCTTTTTATTCCCATTCATTTTTCTCTAGAGATCTATCATACCTAGCCCCACTAAAATTCAGTTCACCTCCTTAACTTCTTTCTTACTTATTTTGAGGTTGGATTTATCAAGTTCAGAGAGGAGGAGATTAAGGTCTTCTGCTAGTATAGTTTTTCTATCAATTTCTTCCTGTAATTCCCTTACCTTCTCCTCTAGAAATGTGGATGCTATACCACTTTGTGCATATATGTTAAGTAATGGTATTGCTTCATTTTCAATAGTGTCTTTTAGCAGGATATATTTTCCTTCTTTATATCCCTTAATTAGATCTATTTTTGCTTTTCTTTATGTGAGATAAGGATGCCCACCCCTGTTTTTTTTTTTTTACTTTAGCTGAAGTGTAGTATATCCTACTCCATCTTTTTACCTTTAACCTGTGCATAGCCCCTTATTTCAAATGTGTTTCTTGTAGACAGCATATTGTAGGATTATGGTTTTTAATTCATTCTGCTCTCTGTCTCCATTTTATGAGAGACTTCATCCCATTCACATTCACTGTAATGATTACTCTATGTCCTTTTCCCTCCATCCTATTTCCTCCCCTTTTTATACTTTTGTTTCTTCCTTCTCCCTTCCCCTCCTTAAGGGTTTTTTATTTTTCCACTGCCTCCCTAAGTGTTCCCTCCCTGTGACCCCCCTTCTTTACCAACCCTTTTTCCTTACTACTATTTCCCTCCCTTCTAGCCCCCTACCCTTTTTATACCACCCCCCCCCCAACCCTCCTACTGCCTATAGAGCACAATGGATTTTTATTCTTATATGAGTATGTTATGTCCTCTTTGACTCCAAACCATTGACAGTAAATTTCATGCAGTGCTCCTTTCCCTCTATTATAATGAGCTTTGTGTATTCTTAATTTAGAATCTTAAAATTAAGTGATTATGTTAATCCCTCTTTTAAACAGAACCAGTGAGAATATTGTTCAAATGATGTTTATCTCCTTCTCTCCTCCCCCTCTACTATAATATGTTTTTTATGCCCCTTGATATGACAAAATTTACCCTTTTCTGCCTCATGCTATAATTTTATCCAATTACAGTCCCCTTGAATCCATTAGGAACCTTATTAGGTTTTCTATCATCAGATTAGTTCATTTATGCCCACACCCTCTGTCTCTGTATATCCCTTTTAAAGGTTGTGATAGTAATGTAATCTTCAATATTGATGGGTATCAGCTTCTCATATAAGGGTGTAAACAGTTTGCTCTTATTGCATGCCAAGTTATGTGCATGTTTGTGCATGTATGCGTGTGTGTGTTTTTCTTCATTAGCTTTTTATGTCATTCTTGAATCTTGTAATTGGAGATCAAATTTCCCATTCAGCTCTGGATTTTTCATCAGAAAGTTTGGAAATCCCTTATTTCATTAAATGACCATCTGCTTGCCTGAAAGATTATGCTTAGTTTTGCTGGGTAGTTGATTCTTGGTTGCAGTCGTAGATCTTTTGCCTTAAGAAATATCAAATTCCAATCTCTCTGTTCTTTCAAGATTTAAGCTGCTAAGTCCTGTGTAATTCTGACTTTAGTTATTTGATTTTTTTTCTTTTTGGCTGCTTGCAGTATTTTCTCCCTAACCTTTTAATTCTGGAATTTGGCCACTATATTTTTGGAGTTTTTAATTTGGGATTTCTTTCAGGAAGAGTCCAGTGAATCCTTTGATAACTATTTTACTTTTTGATTCTATGACTTCAGGACAGGTTTTTTTTTTTTTAAATAATCTTTTGCAGGATGATGTTCAGCCTGCTTTTTTCATCTTGGCTTCTTGGTAGACCAATAATTCTTAGGTTATCTCTCCTGGATGTGTTCTCCTAGTCAGTTGTTTTTCCAGTGAAATATTTTACACTTTTTTTTTCTAATTTTTCAATCTTCGTGTTTTGCTTGGTTGACTCTTGGTGCATCATGGAGTCCTGAACTTCGATTTGACTGATTCTAATTTTTAGTGAATTATTTTCTTCACTTAATTTTTGAGGTCCTTTTTTAGGGAGTTATTTTCTCCAGTTACTTCACAAATTTTACTTTTTAAGGATTTGTTTTCCTCAGTGAGAGGTTTTTTCCCAATTTGGTTACTGTAGATTTAAATTTATCTTCTACTTCTCTAATTTGGCTTTTAAAACTTTTCTTGACTCCTCCAAGAATTCTTTTTGGCCTTGAGAACAGTTCATATTACCTTCTGTGTTCTCAGGTATGAATATAAAGTCCATGTTGTCCTCTGTATTTGGTTGTTCTTGTTTGCTGTAATAAGCTCAGATCAATTTTCTTGCCTTTCCCTTCTACCTCTCAGCTTCCTTCTTTCCCATTGTATTTTCCCATTTCCTAATTTCTTAGTCTGGGAACAAAGGGCCTGGTTGGTGACTTTGTGTGCTGTTGCCTCTGTTGTTACCTCTAGACTGAGGTCAAGGCCAGGATTCTCAGTGTTTCTCTTGAGTTACCATGAGGCTCACAGAGTAACCTGTGGGGGAGGGGTGATCTGGCCACTTCAGATTTTTGCCTTTATGCCCCTGTGCTACAGTTCAGGAAGGCTCAAAAGCCAGTGACTGACAGAACTGTTGTCTGCAGACTCCCCTGGTGATGCTAAATTCCACCTGGCCTTGTGCTTTTAGTGCTTGCTGCCTCCACCACCCTGAGCTTTGGGAGCTCTTGCTGGTCAGGTGAGGTGGGGTTTGTTGGGACCCCTCCCTCCCTTCACTTAAGACTCCTTGTAAGGAGTCAGTTACACTCTATCTCTGTGACTCCTAAGCTTGATGCTATTTATGCTATTTCAGGATTTTACTCTGGTTGGGACATTTATCTCTGGGTTTTCTAGGTCAGGGAGGGGGAATTGTAGCAGCTGGAGTTTAATTTGCCATCTTGGCTTCTAGAAAATCAGGTAGTTGATACTTAAACTTCCAGGCTGTGGGATGATAGCCCCTGGAGAAGTTGCTGTCTCTGCTGCGGACCCTGCCATTTCTCTTACCCACCCCTGATGCATCTTCAGTCCTGCATTGGTGAGATTGCTGTGAATCACCCTTGGGGTGGGTGACTCTGTTGCCTGGGGCTCCTTCTCACTCTGCTGAAGTCTGCTCTCAGGTGGGCACTGGTGGAGCACCTGCCTACTCCACACTTGCCCTGCGCAGACCTACATGGGCACTTTCCTGGGCTGGACTCTGACACACTCCATCATGCAGTGATTGTGGTCACTCTAAAGTCCATTCAGATTCACTTTTCAAAGTTTGATGGTGGGTTTCACAGAGGAGCTTAGAAAACTTACTATCACTGTTCTGCCATCTTGGCTCCACCCGAAGAACCCCATCATTTCTTAAAGAAGAATGGTATTCCAACTCTTTTTTTTAATTTGTGTATTCCCAAATCCTATCCCAATGCTTGACCCAGTTATATCTCATCCTCCTCTACTTTAGATGTTCTATATTCTAGTAAAAGAAGACTACTAACCATATAGAGACTCCTATTTCAATATGTATTCTCCCACAGGTCTCCATATCATACCCTTATCACTTTCTGCTGTGATCCTTTCCTTCAACATGTCATGAGACATAAATAGCTTGCTGACTTTGGAGTAAAGAAAGAGGAAGAAAGGGAGGAAAGAAGGAAAGAAGGAAGGATTTCTTAAGTAAATATTATGTGCCAGGTATTATGCTATTTAATCCTCACAACAATCCTGGAAATTAGGTGCTATTGTTACCTACATTTTACTGTGTAGGAAATTGAAGCAGACAGAAATTAAATGACTTGTTCAGGATCACACCACTAGTAAATGTCTGAGATAAAATTTGAACTGTCTTTTTCTTACACCAGGTCCTCCATTCTACCATCTATTGTAGTTTAGGTAGATCTGCTTATGGTTCATATCCCATCTCAGTCACTAATTGTTTAACCCTGGGTAGATCACAAGAACTGAGAAACTCAGTTTTCTAACCAGTCAAAAGGAAGTTATAAAATCTGTATCACAATATTGTTATGAGAATCAAATAAAGTGATACATATAATGTCTTGCTCAGCTAATATTATTATTCACAGACAGAGGACCAAATAAGGAGATACTTTTTCTAGCAGGTATCTGAATTTCCTTAAATTTTTCAATTTATCCAAGAGTCTTTTCTGTAGGTATGATCATTGTCTAATTAAAGCTAGATGTATTTGTGTTTAATCAACAGTACTATATTATAAGCTTTATGGCTAGGACTGAGTCCGTAACCCCTACAGATTTTAATTACTGTATGTGTTGTTGCCTCCTATTAGATTTTAAGCTCAATAAGGGAACTCAATGTTTTTTTAGTTTTGAATTGGTATTCCTTGTATTTAGCAAGTGAACATTTATTAAATACATTTCCATTAATTCATTTCATTTTTTCACTCATATTTGATGTATTGTATCAACTGCAAGACTGGTTATTAATTCTAGTGATTAAAACAGAAAATTCAATTTCACTACTTCACATAACTTGAATACTGTAAACTTACAAAATCTTTAATTGTTACTTTTTTGGAACATGTAAAGAACAAATAGAATAGCTTGTTAAGTATTTCAACAAGAAAAAAGACTGCCCAGTGGAAATCCATTATTAAGATAGGGCATATTTTGGGAAGTCTTGCTCAATAAATTACAGCTTCATTTGAGGCAGAAGCCACTAAGCAGAAAATTAAATAACATTGGTCATGGCCTTAAGATAAGACAAGTGAAGGAGCAGCAAATCATTTGCCTTCAAAGTCATGTAGCCCAAGGCATGCTAGAGGTGAAAAGCCAAACTTAGCTACGGTAATTCTCTCTGCTGACCCTCTGTAGATAAAGTGAGCACATTTTCTCTTTCTCTCACCAAGTTTGTTTTTTTTTTTTGCACAATTTATAGCTTCTACCAAAATGAATGCTCCTAGAACATTTTCTTCCTCAAATCCCAGTGAAGAGTAACTAAAAGTTTACATATATAAGAAAAAAATAGATTTTTCTTTTATTCTGGCCTAAAAAAAATGTATATAGCTACTTTCTCCCTGGATTTAAATGGTAAATTAGAGATCAAACAAGTGAGTTCAACACAACAGTGGTGTCAAAATCAAATAGAAATGGGAATCTCTAATCAATATTCATAGGATTTCCTCAGGACTGTATAATTACACTTTTAAAATATAATGTTCTTCTCTTTTTTATTGTATCTTTACTCGTTTGGTTAAATATATATGAATTATATTTTCATCTGGTTCCTCTACATTCCTGAGTGGTATTACCCAGTGAGGCTTCCAGGCCACCTATTTGACATTTTTTCAGTAGGGTTCCTAAAAAAATCACTTAGTTACATGTCTCCATGGTCACTGCATCATATCATTAACAATACTAATGTATTAAAGGAAGGAGAAGGAACAAGGAGAGACCTGTTTTGATGACTATAAGCAATAAAACATCTAGAAACTCTACTTTTGTGTTTATGTTTATTCATTAAACTGTTTGTAAATGTTTGGAATTAATTAGAAAGAATTATATAATCTTCACAAAGCAGATTTTGAAACAATTTCTGCTTTTAAAATTAATTTGGATCTAGAATTTTTTTTCTTTTATGTTCAAATTCTTTTAATTTCATTAGTTTAGAAATATGTAATTAGGTTTCCAGGAACTATACCATAATTAATGGCTAAACTTTTACATAAGTTAGATTGCAAACTTAGAGGATGGTTCCTATTATTGCCTTTGAAAAAAACAAAACAAAATAAAAATAAGAATCTAGAATGGTGCATGAAAAAATTAATCAATGTTTTACATTATGTCAAACTTGAATGTGAACATTATTTGAAAAACCTTTGAAAAGCAGACATTTATGGAAGCGTTCCCAGAAATTGTACAGTCCACCCTCCCAGAATATGCAGCCAACATTTAAACAGTACAGTTCCTATGGCTTCATTCTAGAAAATTTTCAGTGCAGGTTTTATATTCTTTGACAATATTAAGAGTTGTTTCCTGGAAGTTTTAGAAGCTATTATTTGTTTCTCGCTGATGGATAAAATGCTGAAATCATAAAAATAAAAATCTTTCATTAGCTATTTACTTGTAGTATAACTTTGGGATCACAATTTCATAAACTAAAGTTAGAATAGGTTTCAGAAGCCATCTATTTCAAATTTCTCACTTTATATATAAATAAACTGAAGAATAGTAAGGTTTTATAACTTACCAAAGGTCACATTGGTAGAAATTAGATTTAGATGTGAGATTTTAACCTAGTTTTTCTGATTCCAGAGTCACTACCCTGGGCTGGACAAGTCATTTAAAATCCCTGACCTTCCATTTCTTTATGTGTAAAATATAGGTTCTAATAAAAACTAGTTCAAGGTTTGCGGTGAGATGCAAATGAGATAGAAAGACAGACAGACAGATTGATAGACAGATAATGTGTATAAATATGTATACATAAGCATGTATATGTATATATAAATGTGTGTATAGGCCTATAAGCATGGGCATGTATATACATACATGTGTGTACATATGTATAGGTGTATATATACATCATTGTGTGTGTGTGTGTGTGTGTGTGTACAGAGAGAGAGAGACAGAGACAGAGAGAGAGTGAGCACTCACTTTTATATCCATTCAATTCCACCCTTCCAAAGCCATCAAAGTGGTGAAAAACTAAAACTTAGGTCTGGCTAAATTACTCCCTTATCAATAAAGTTTCATACATGATATTACATCTAGCATTAAATATAAGCTTCTGTTTCTAAAAGTATGTGTGTGGGGTGGGGTATATGTAAATATGGACAGTATGAGGCTATCTTCCACATATGCATGGAAGTGTAATTATTTAACTTGAAGGAATTTAAAATGGGCAATTCTAGCTTCTTCCCCCTTTTCTCTCCTCTAAGAGACACTTTGATTTCTTGACAAGAGAGGAAGCAGAAAGTTAGGGGCTGAATTTTTGCTACTCTTCTCTCCTTAGAAAAAATGGTTGCTGGTCTAGAATTATGTTTGTATGATCCCCCAATTATTATTAGTCCAATATATGCGATGGTCTGATTCAAATTAAACTTCTGATTGGCTTCCTTATCAAATCACTAGCCCACTCTCCACTTTAACTCTTCCAAACCTCTCATGTATCTCCATCCTTCAACTTTCTGAGCAGAGAACAGTAAAAAAAAAATAAGGCAAGTCACTGAACTCCCTCTTCTCCCCTCTTCCTCATCTCATATTACTCAAATGTCTTGTGTCATGTGTTCCTCTTCCCCCCCCGTCTCACATGATGAAATAGCCTTACTCATTACCAAGGCCAACTCCTCTACTTATTTATGTGATCCCATTTCATCCTCTCTCCACCAACATATTTCTCCCTCTGCCATTCCAACTCTTTTGCTGATTTTCAGTCTCTCCCTGTATACTGGCTTATTTCTTGCTACAAATAAATATCTCCATATTTCCCTTATCCTGAAAAAAAAAGCCTTCCTTCATCCTTACATCCCTGATATTATCCTGTATCTCTTCTGCCTTTTTCACTTAACTCTTAAAAGGGCTTCTACACAGGGTGCCTTCACGTTATCTCCTCTCACTCTCTTAATATGTTACAATAAGCCTTTCACCTGTTTTGTTCTATTGAAGCTGTTATCTCCAAAGTTATTAATGATTTCTTAGTTGTTGAATCAAGTGGTCATATGTTAATTCTCATCCTTCTTGACCAAATTTTGTTGATAACTTTTTCCTCTTTGATAATCTCCTTTCCAGGTTTTGGGGACACCATTCTCTCCTGGGTTTCCTCTTACACAGCAAACTGCTCCTTCTCTGTCTCCTTTCCTAAATTCTCCTCTGGATCATTCTGTTTAGACATAGGTATTTCTCAATATGTCCTGTGCCCTCTTCTCTTCTCCTTCATTTTGTAATCCCTCAGTTACCAGTTACCATCTTTATGCTCATGTCTCTCAAATCTGCCTTTTCTGGACCAATTTCTCTGCCATCCAATCTCACATCTCCAACTGCCTATACAACATTTGAAATTGGATGTGTATTTTAAATTCAATATGTCCAAAGCAAAAATTATTCATATTTCCTTCAAAAGTAAGAGGGGGAGCGGATATTGAGTCAGTCTAGTCAGATGATGTTCTGCCTGGTCACAAGCCTAGCACTGAAAAACTCTGATGAAGAAGATTGCCTGACACAGGACCTTCTAGAGGATATTACTGAAATCTATATTTTCTCCATTTTCCTGGGTCCTGGAGGTCCCTTCTTTTGAGTCAGGACAAATGGAAGACCACCATTTCCCTCTGTAAGTGTACCATCTTCCTCTGATATACACCAGTTTCAGGCTTAGTTTAGCTTTCATTAAATATTTTTGGTACTTTATATAACCTATTATTTTTCACCATATAAAAAAAGCTGTTCTGACTGTAAATAGCATTATTGGTTATTAAAGGTGTCATAATTCTTACTTACTGTCAATTGCTAACATTTTAAATATGTTGTTTATGTTTGGAACCTTGAAATTCAGTATCTCTTCATCACAGAATTTTATTGAGACAGTATCAGCACCATATATGTGTCATAAAATTTATTTGGTAGGACTCCTTCTTTACATATTTTTCCCAAATAGTTTTTATAATATTGGAATAAATTGTTTCCCAGAACAGTTAGTGGGCTAGCAAGTGGTGAGAATAATGCGATGGGGGTGTAATCAAAAGTCTGTTTATTACAGGACCATTTCATACAGAGCCAAAGACACAAGGAGCACACAGTGTTTATATTTGCCCCAACAGAAGTTCTAAGTGAAGTGAGGGGCAGTGCAGTGAGTAGAGTGCTGGCCCTAGAGTCAGGAGGACCTGAGTTCATATCTGGCCTCAGACACTTAACACACACAAACAAAAAACCTAGCTGTGTGACCATGGGCACCTTACTTAAACCCGATTGCCATACAAAAAGCAAAAAACAAAAAAGTCTAAATGACCCGAAAGAATGCAGACAACCCAAAAGAATGCAGACAATGTACAAGTACCCTCCCTCTATGTGACCCAAAAGAATGCAGAGAATGTACAGGGACACTCCCTTGATCTTGTTTATTATTTACCCTTGCTTAAGGTTAGTTATTTATTAGGGTAACATCATAGGACCATATCCAGAGGCATAAACAAAAAAAGATTACATTCCCTCTTCCTTATCTGCCCTGTAACCTTGCAGGTAACTGGATAAGGCAGGAGAATATTCCTTTAGCCTGGCCAAGGGACCCCAAAAGTTATCTATATCCAAACAAGGGTATACGTCCTGCTTATCTTCCCTCTAATCTTTCAGACAATAATATAGGGAAGATTTAGCAGATATGGGGAACATGTGAAAGTTCTCTACAAATTTGTTCTTTAAATTTTTGGTATAATTCACTTATGAAACCATCTGGTTCTGTTGGTTATTTTTCCTAGAGATTCATTGATGGCTTGTTTAATTTCTTTTTCTAAGACATTTATTTAAGCGTTCTACTTTCTCTTCTGTTAATCTCAAAAATATGTAAATATTTTTGTAAATATTAATCAATTTCACATATATTATTAGATATTGTGGCATATAATTGGGCAAAAGAGCTTCTAATAATTGTATTAATTTCAGCTTCATTGGTAGTGAATTTACCCTTTACATTTTTGTTTAAATCATTTTTTCCTTCTTTAAAAAAATATCAAATTAACCAATGGTTTATCATTTTTTTTTCAAAAAAATCAATTCCTAGCTTTATTTATTAGTTCAATGTTTTTTTTTTTCTTATCTTCAGTTTTCTTAATCTCTCTTTTCATTTTCAGGCATTCCAATTTGGTGTTTAATTAAGGATTTTTAATTATTTTTTTTCTATATTTTTTAGTTACATGATCAATTCAGGGATCTGCCCTTCCATTATTTTATTGATGTATGTATATATATATATGTGTATATATATATATATATTTACTACATATGTATATTTAACTTTCCCCCTACATATTGGTTTGATCACATCACATATGCTTTACCATGTTGTCTCATTACTATCATTTTCTTTAAAGCATTTGATAGCTACAACCATTTTTTCTTTGACCCACTCATTTTTTATGATTAGATTATTTCATTTATAATTGTTTTATCTATGCTTTCATATCATTTTTGGAATGTAAATTTATTGAATTATGATACGAAAGAGAATCATTTAATATTTCTGTTTTTATGAATCTGGCCATAAGAGTTTTATAACCTAATATATGGTCAAGTTTTGTGTGGGTGCTAGTTGCTACTAAGTAAAAGGTATAGTTCTTTCAATTCCCATTCAATTTTCTCCAATACTGTATCATATCTAACTTTTCTAAAGTTCTATTCATCTCCTTAAATTCTTTCCTGTTTATTTATTTAGTAGGGATTTGGGGGGAAAGGTAGATTAATATAGTTTGGAGAGTGGGAAAATCAGATCTCCCAGTTGCATAGTTTTGATGTTTGTTTCCTCCTCTAACTCATTTAACACTTCCTTTAAGAATTTGGATTGTGTACCATTTTGTGAATAAATATTTATTAAAGATATTACTGTACACACACACACACTCATATATATATATATATATATAATGTATATACTGTAGTTTCCCTGTTTGGGACAGCTAAGTGGTACAGTAGATGGAGTTCAAGGTCTGGAGTCAGGAAAACTCATTTTTCTGAGTTAAAATCTGGACTCAGACAATTACTAGTTGTGTTAACCAGGGCAAGCCATTTAATCCTGTTCATTCTCCTTATACAGAAAATGAACTCGAGGAGGAAATACATGGCAAAATAATCTGTTAGCTTTGCCAAGAAACCCCCAAATGGGGTTAGAAAAGTCAGACATAGCTGAAATAGCTGAAGCATCACAACAAGAGTGCCTATTTAGATTAGATTTGGGGGGTGAGTGGGCAAGCAGTACTGTTTCTTTAACTTGGAAGATTTCTACTAGTTTTTTTTTTCCTTTTTTCCTTTTTACTTTAGCAGAAGCATAACAAATTTTACTCTATATCCTTACCTGTGTTGTGTGTGTTTTTTTGTGGGTATATGCATTTAGTGTGTTTCTTGTAAACAACATATTGTAGAATTCTAGTTTTGTTTTTATTTACGTGATATTGGCTTCCATTTTATGGGTGAGTTATTCACATTTACAATCACAGTTATGATTACTGTGTATTTACCTTCATCCTACGTTTTCTTTTCTTTTTATCTTTCTCTATTTCTCCTTTCATCCAGTCCCTCCTCAAAAGTGTTTTGCTTCTAAAGACTACCTCTCCCATTTCAAGCTCTTTTCCATCGTCCCTCTTCTTTACTATCCCCTTCATCTCCTTCTTTCCTGTAGGATAAAATATACATCTATCTATATTTTTCTATAATTTGAATCAGTTACAATGAGAGTAAGGTTCAGGTGTTACCTACCACCACCAACCATCTTCTCCTTCAATTTCAAACTCTTTCACTCCTCTTTTATGGAAATTAATTCACCCCATTCTATCTCTCCTTTTCTCTTTCTCCCAGTGCATCCCTTTTACTCATCCCTTTATTTTATATTTTATATCATCCCATCATAGCCAACCTATACCCATGCCCTCTATCTATGTAGAATACTTCTTAAAGCCTTGATAATAACAAAGTTCTTAGGAATTCCAGAATCATTGCCCTGTATGGAATGCAAACAGTTTGACCTTATTGAATCACTTAAGATTTCTTTCCAATTTATCTTTTTATGCTTGTCTTGAGTCTTCTATTTGAATGTCAAATTTTCTATTCAACTTTGGCGTTTTGGTCAGGAACGTTTGAAATTTCTCTATTTCATTAAATATCCACTTATTACTCTGAAGTATTATACATAGTTTGACTGGAAATGTTATTCCTGGTTGCAATTATAGTTCCTTTGCCTTCTGGAATACCATATTCCAAGACCTCCATTTCTTTAACTTGGAAGTCAGAAAATCCTGATTGTAACTTCATAATATTTGAATTTTTTTTCTTGTGTGACTGCTTGAAATATTTTTCTATGACCTAAGAATTCTGGAATTTGGCTATAATTTTTCTAGGGCTTTTCATTTAGGGAATCTTTTTGAAGAGATGATTGGTGGATTCCTTCAATTTCTATTTGCCCTCTCATTCTAGACTATCAGGACAGTCTCCCTTTATAATTTCTTGAAATTAGAAATCTAAAGTCTTCCTTTGATCATGATTTTCAGGTACTCTAACAATTCTTAAATTCCCTCTCCTGGATTTATTTTCAAGAACAATTGTTTTTTCAACGAGATATTTCATATTTCTTTTCTCTTTTTTTTGGTTGCTTATACTTTGTTTATTGCTTCTTGATGTCTCCTGGAGTTTTTAGCTTCCAGTAACCCCATACAAATTTTTGTGTATTTTTAGTGAGATTTTGTTCCTCTTTTTATATTTGACCAATTCTTCTTTTTAAGGAGTTTTTTTTTTTAATTTCAATGAATTTTTATACAACTTTTTTCCCTTGGCCATTTTTTTTTCCTTTTTTAAGTTCTTCCCTTCAGTAGATTTTTATGCTTTTATTTTTTTTTAACATTTTGTCTCATGTTTTAAGGTTTTATTTTCTTCAGTATTTTTGTGGTTCATTTAACAAGATATTGACTTTTTTATCAATATATTCTTGCATCTTGCATTTCTTTGCACAATTTTTATCTACCTCTCTTATTTGATTTTTTAAAAATCCTTTTTGAGCTTCTCCAGTGCATGATGTGAAGTCACATATTTCTTGAGACTTTGTATATATCTGCTTTCATTTCATTGTCTTCTGAATTTGTTTTTTGATCTTCCCTGTAACCATAGTAAATTTCAGTTATCAGGTTTGTTTTTTTTTTCTTTTTGTTGTTTGCTCATTTTCCTAACCCATTTCTTGACTTTTTTGAAAAGTAATGTTAAAGGTAGTCCCTGCTCCTGGGGTGGTGGTGACATTGACAGAAGCTTCAAGATTTTTGTGCTCCATTTTTCAGAGTTTGACATGGGACACTGTATGATTTCAGATCTTTTAAGGTGTTATGATCTAAAGAAAGGTATGATAGCTGTTATCCTTTATTATGCTATTGTTTGTGAAAGAACACAACATTCTTTTCCATCTTCAAACTGTGACCAGGATCACTTCTCCCACTAGTGCTTATTCTTGCACTGGGATTGCCACCTGGAATTGTGTATGGCCAATGCAACAGAGTCCTGTTTCCAATGCCAGCAAAGGGTCCTCAGTAATCTCCTTGTGAGCAGTTGTTTAACCCTCTTACTATCTGTTGACTTTGGAAGATACTGCTATAGCTGTTTCAATCATCCCCAAGACCTAGTGCTGGTTTCCTGGTGTGACCTGTGCTTTGTTGTATTTCCCTCTCACCACAGTGAAACAGACCTTTCCTACAAATATTCTAACTAGTATTGGCCTAGTCACCTCTTGCCTCCAGACATTCTCTTTGGCTGTCCTTTTTTTCCTGGAATACTCTCCCTCTTCTCTTCTGACTACAGACTCCCAAGATTACTTTAATTTTCAATTAAAATACCACCTGCTATAGGAAGCCTTTGCCAACCACTTTTAATTCTAGTGCCTTCTCTCTCTTTTTTGTTAGTTTCTTTCATATCATCAGTATAGTTTGCTTTTCAGATATTTGTTTGCTTATGGTGTCCCCTTTTAGATTGTAATCTCCATTAAGGCATGAACTTTCTTTTGCATCTTTTTGTATCCTCAGTGATTAGCACAGTGTTTGAAACATAGTAGAACTTTAATAACTATTGATTGATTGATTGATTCATACAATTTGTCTACCATCATACTCTTGAGAGAACATTCAGCTTCTTCCTCTTCAGCGTATCCAATTGTCTTTTCTTCAGAAAAAAGTTTGATATCTGTTTTTAAGCTCCAGCTGCACAATTGTTCTTTTCCTTCGTGTTTTCTTGTGTTATACTCTTTCATACTTTATCATCCTAAAAATAATCACCTTTCACCCTCCCCAAATTCAAATTCTCCTTTTTCTCATTGAATAATAGCCCATTTAAAAGTTTTTAATTGGAGAGAGTTGACAATAATTATCAAATGAAATGAAGAAATTCATTTCTCAGAGAGAAAAAATATGATTTTAAAATAAGATTCATCTTAGGTATTTGATAACAAATATTGGTAATAACCTATTTTTATAAGCCTTTGAAAGAGCCTTTTACTTATATGCCTTTCTTAACATACTTGTATCTACCTTTGAATGTCTATGCAAAAGTAGTTCACATATATGCATATATGTGTATATATGCATATACATATACATACATAGTCATAGATATGCATATCTCATTTCTGTAGTTAAAGATATATAGCCTTATATTAAAAAACATCTTCAAACCTTGAGTATTTTTATTTCTACTCTCTTCCAATTAAAAAAAGAAACAAAAAGAAAATCATTTTACTGTGTGGTTGTGGGCATATTAACCACGAAATTAACAACTTTCTTTAGTAAATTACTTTGTCTTTCTTCAATATAAAGCTATGCTGTCCATGAAATAGATAAGAGGGATAATCTAAGCCACTTTTGAAATAAACCTAAAAAATGTTGCTTCACCTAGGTTCATAGATATTCCAGGAGAAGAAAAATACCCATATTGTTGGGTTACTTTGACTTTCTAATGATGAAAAGTTTGGCTTTTAAGTTGATTGAATTATTGGGGTTTAGCTTCCCTACACTCTAATCAGTCTTGTTAACTGTTAGCTAATTAATTTTCATTGAAAAATTATGTTGTCCCAAAGCTAAAATATTCTGAGTATCCCATCAGTGAATATTCAGTTCTGCTGAGTAGTGTGTACTTAGGGAGACATGATTCCTAATTGGAGGTGAGTCTTATATATGAGAAAAGCATAACAATTTAGAGGGTGAAGAGGAAAAAGAAATAAAGTATTGAACCTAGAAGGGCAAATGGTGAGATCTCGAAATCAAAGGAATGTGGGGATGAACAGTTTACTCCCAACATATTGCTTTATTTCCAGTCCCTGAACGACAAGTGACTGCTACATGTGAATGAGAATATTCTCTCCTTAATTGAGCTAAGATTTTTTCTTTCTCTTAGGTTTAGACACCCTAACTCTTATCACACAGAAAGTAATCAAGGAAGTTGTCATAAAGATTACTTTAGGCAATACATTACACAAGAATTGCAAAGAAACAAAATTGATTAAGATTAAGCTAATTGTTTCCTCATAATGTAGAGTAAGAATATTCTTCTGAAGAGAAATTAATGGCAGTACCTTTTATTTTAAGTACCTCAAAAGTGGCTTACAGAGTGGACACAACACATGTGATTATGACACATAGATATAATTCCCAACCTCACATTTCCCACTGATATAAGAAGGTAATGGTCATCTTCCTAACCCTCTTCCTGAGGCATATAGTAGGGTATTCTAGATCTATCTATAAATTCATGGTACAGATGGGTCTTCTGCTTCCTATTTTATATATACAATTACATTAAAAAAACTTTCTTGCTAAAGACTTGGAATCAGTCTTATGTATTCATAAGATCTAATCCAAATGTTTCATCTTGGCATTCAAGGTCTTTATTTTTGAATCTGACCTTATCACTTAAAACCCTCTGAATTATGTTTCTTCTACTCTGAAATTCATCAAATATTTCAGGGTACAACTTACATGTCATATGTTCCATGGAGATGACTATGCAACCTGAAGTGTTCTCTCCTTTCTCCAAAAGTCTATAATGAATACTCTTTGACCTGGACTGTCCACCATTGTTTTTATTGCTTCATTGATCCGAGTTTTGTCAAATATATAAATTCATATTTTTAAGACTGCCTGATTCTATTATAAATTCTTAGAATACAAAATTTTATTTATTTTCTATTTCTTATACTGCCCAGCATCAGGTTGGGCAAATATTAGTGACTAATGAATACTCACTGAATTTACTTTAACATAATTGAGGTCATTATAGCATCACAATGAAAGTGAAATAAAATTTTGGAATGACAACCTGGAATGATAAGAAGAATTGGCTGGTATTAATTCATGACTGATACTCAGGGAAAAATCCTATTTTTACCACTGCATAATTTTCATTCATGTAAAGTTTTTTTTCTCAAAAATATAACATAACAGTTACTGGGTTATTTGTATGCATAGATGAATGTGATCTGTAGAATCTACTCCCTCTGTGGAAGGCAGTAATGAAAATTATTTTTATTTTACTGAATTTTTAAAAGCTAAAGCACAAGTTTGTGAAGACACCATGAAAAGAAATGTAGAAGCAAACCACATTATGCATTATGAATACCTGCAAGTAGGAAGGGTTCATAATTTAGAACTAGCTGTAATAGCAATGGAAATGCCTTCATGAAGGGGAATGCTTAGGGATGAAATCCCAGGAAATTAGAATTTCATGACAAATGTAAACATTTGCCTTTAGTATTCTCATATATTTATATTTCATTTATTAATATCTGATTAGATTATTATGGATGCCAATTTAAAAGAAATACAGATAAAATATTTTTTTGTGTTTTTGTGTAGTCATGGCATTAATAAATTTCCTACTATATCATTTGAAATCACATTTTCCTTCTAAAGTGGTTAATGAATAAGAGATTCTATAAGAGTCCACTAAATTGAAGGTTTATCTATTTTAAAAATGTTCTAAATTTGACCCTGGACCTATATCCCACATTTTTATGTCTAGACAGTACTGACTTTTGGCAAAACTATGAATTAAAGTTTGTTTTTAACACCTTATTTTCTATTCTTTCAGTATCTATTACACCCTCTCTAATCCTCCACCCCTCTATCTGCTATGTTTTAACCATATCCTCTTATAGATACTAGATGTTCTCATGGTTTCTTTCTCTTTTTGATCAGAGGCAAATATTTTATTCTTCTTCTACACTAAGTTGGAAATGATTTGTTCACACATTTTATGTGAGTTATAGGAGATGCTATTATTTTTACATAGGAAAATATTTGAACTATAGAAATAGATTATATATGGTAGATTTCAGACATTTATAAAACCAGAAAAAGAAATTATGACAAGAAAGATTGAAGTCTTTCCAAGGGTTCTCAGTTCATACGATATTTTTTTTAACTGTAATGTACAGGGATTTAGAGGTACTTTACAAATGGCTATATAATAAAATCTCAAATTTTAAATTATCTGCTTTATAAAGTGACTACAGCTTGTCATCTAAGAAGAAGAAAGGAGGGGGAAAAGTCTGTGAAATTAGCCATAATGCAGACAATTTGACCTTCCCTAGTCCCTGCTGCATCTCTTTTCCCATTCCTCTTGACTTGCATTTATATTTACTTAAAATTATGCATACTAAAGTCTACCTAAAGCGTTTTTTATACTAACTCAGCGAAATATCAAAGGAATGCTCAACTTAAAATGTTGAAGCATATGCTATTTTATACAAGTTGGAGTAGATACTTGTGATTTCACAATGTTTATCAGAACATAGGGTCATTTCTCCTCACAGAACTCTTCTGTCAGTAACATGAATACATTGGACAACACATAACCTTGCAAGGCTACTTCCATAACCCAAAGACAGATAAAAGGAACATCCCTGCTCCAAAAGATCTGAGTTCCATATAATAAAATATATAGAATAATCACCAATTTCTATGCAGAACCATTACATTATTTCCATTAACAGTCTTTTATAACTTTCATTGTATTATTATGGAAGGAAATGACATTTTTCACTCTAAAAAATTAATTGGTGTCTTTTGTTTTCTTTTGGATTCATTTCCAAACATACATTTCTGACACATCCAGTGATCCTAACTTTACAATACGTGAAGAAAAAGATTCATCAAAACCAACTAGCACATCAACCATATCTTGTAGCATCTGCAGTATTTTACATCTATAATCACCAGAAGTGAAGCATATATCTTAATCTCTTCTCCAGGGAAAGATTGGTAAATATAATTAAGTACATGTAAGTTTTATTTTATCATTCCCTTGATTTACATCATTTTAGCTGATATGTATGTTGTTTTCCTGTATGTATATTGTTTTCTTGTTTTCATTTTATTCACTTGGTATCAGTTCATATGTCTGCATTTTTAATAATCCTCATAGTCATAATTTCTTTTGGCACAATAACATTCCATAACATTCATAAACTACACATTTCCAATTAATAGGAATCCACTTTGTTTTCAGTATTTGCTATCTTAGAAGAAGTATTACAAGAATTTTGACATATATGGAACATTTCTGTCTTTGACTTCCTACCAGTATGATCTTCAGGTCAAAGGATATAGCTATACAAGTTATTTTTTCCCACTCTAAATTCCTTTCAGAATGATTGGATCAGAAAGAGCATCATTAACAAATTTTCCTTTTATGTTTTCCTGCTTCTGATATTAAAGTTCCTTCCATATCTTCTGTACCTATCAGAACTACTTCTATTTCCAATGTGCCAATAGAAATATCCCTTCCTTCATCTTTGAAAAACATAATGTCTTGCTGTTTTAAGTAAAAAATACCTTTTGGTTACTAGCTTTTCTTAGTTACTAATACTTGATTTTTGAAACAAACAAAACTGTGCCTAACTTGATTCATCAAAAATTGTTATTACTTATCTATTCAGGCATATGAATTCTAAGCTGGACATATAGGGAGCCATGATTTATAAGTCTAGAATGTGTCAGACTGGGTGATTAATAATATACATGAAAGCAATTTGTTGTTCTTATTCAGTCATTTTTCAGCCATGTCTGACTCATTCCTTGTTACCCCATTTATTGTTTTCTTGGTAAAGACAGTAGAGTGATTTTCCATTTCCTTCTCCAGCATATTTTATAGATGAGGAAACAGAGACAAACAGGGTTAAATGACTTGCCAAGGGTCACTAGTAAATATCTGAGACCAGAATTAAACTCAGGAAAATGAGTTTTCCTGACTTCGTGCCTGGCACACTATCCACTGATTTATATAGATGCCCATGAATGTCATACCCCTCTTAGTTGAGTAACTAGAACTAGAACTCAGACATTTTTATAATGATCTATTCTCATCAGAAAAAAGTCCCCTATAACAGTCACTAATGTATCACACAATATGTAGTTTTCTGTTCTATATCTCAACCACCACCACCACTACATCTTCTAACAATGGGCTTCTCTTTTCAGATAGAGGGGATACAATGGCATCTGATCCATGTGGTGGCCCCTTGCTCAGCCATATTTTGTAGTTATATAAGACAAAATGAAGTTACTAAAACAATCACAATTTCAGAGTCACAAGTTGGGGGTAAAATCAGACAAGCTCTCTTTTCTATGTGTGTATATGTTTGCCTTTATGCATGTGTTTCTTACAAATATATACATCTCAAGCAAAATCAGGATTGAGTCTTTACTTACATCAAAGCAAAAAGTAGAATTATTAAAATGATTGCTCCTGTACAACCATAGGGAGAAATTGAAATAAAAATGGAACTTTTGAATCCCTCTTCAGTCTTTGAAGAAATGAATACAAATGTTTGGTTCAGTCTGAATCCTCTCTTCTCAGCTTTCAGCAAAGGCAAAATGGTCTACTTTGATCTCTCTTCCATCATAGTTTGACTCTATTCAGTTTCATCTTTCTGCCCTTTGCCCCTCTGCCTTTTTTGTCCCCAACTTAGCCCATCACTTCCAATGCAGTCTCTCTCTATATTGCCTTCTGGTTCTATATTCCTGTAGTCCTTTTTTTTCCTTTTCTTAATATATTTACACAGTGTGTGTGTGTGTGTGTGTGTGTGTATGTGTGTGTGTGTGTGAGAGCATGCATTTCGTTTTAAACCTCCTACACATGCTGAAAAACTGCCTTCTTGTTCAGAAAACACTATGGTTCAAATTACTTTTGTGGACATTAGGGAGATTGTCCCTTTGAACTACAAATCCTAGGAAGCCAGTTAGTTTTAAAACTCCAATTAAACACATATGATTTTTCTCTATGTTAACTGCAGGAATCCTTCTTTTATAAGCCAATTTCTAAGTGGCTGAACCAAACAGTAGACAGGATGTCAGTGAGAGAATAAAACTTATACTATTATAGAACTCCAATGATCTTGTTATATCATGAGATGGTAAATATTTAGCTGAAACATGTCTTTGTGAATCATTTATGACTCAGAAGCTTCTAACTTCCTGTAAATTTTAGTACAAAATTCAGGCCTTCCTGAAATAACTTTTTGCTAACAGCAAGATTTTAACAAAGATTTCAACATTTTTTTTCATTCAATTAATTCCTTTTTTTTCCCCCTGGTGCCCAGGAGAGTAAAGAAATGATACAGTTGAGAGTAGTTGCCCTGCAGCCCCTTTATGCTTTAGTCACATATTTTTATCCAATTGAATGAAGTAATGAATGCTCTAAAAGGATGTGTAAAGGCATTGAAAAAAATATTTCTTTTTTGTATGTATGTAGATATATTATTAATCATAGAGTAATAGCTTTGACATTTTAGAGTTATAATGGAGACCAATTGCATTGCCCTCATGTCAATTTCTATTTTGTCTTCAAAGGTACATTCAACATACTCATGTATTTTCATTCTGATTATGTTATTTTCTATTTTCCCCAGTGGTATTTTTGTACCACAGAATTTAGCATAAGATTTTATATGCTACATCTTTTATCACTTTTATATTTCTCTTCAAATCTCAGCGTATTGTAGCATTAAAGAAATACATCTGCTGTATCAAGTAAATTGACGTGCTGTATGTTGAGAATGATTTGAACTCATGTCTTGATAACTCTACACCCAAGTCTTTGTCTACTGTACCACCTAGCAAACCTTCAGATCACTCCTGGACAGAAAAAAAAAAAAAACTAGCAAATGCCAAATATGTGTAATGAGCTATGTTATGCATTGGGGAAGATAAAAAGTTAGATTAATAGTTACTTGTCTCCTCAGATTTAAAATCTAGTCAAAGTTTAGGACCAAAACAAATATAGGGAAAATTCATGAAATAACATCACAAGTACACTAGAAAGTTGGAAAAAAATGGTATGTAAAATAAATGTAGGGAGATTTAAAGTGTGGCTTATTTGTCTGTTTAGATTCCCGAGGTCAGCTTCAAGTATTAGTTTTGCTACTCTTTCTTTTATTTTCAGAAATTTTAATGTGTTGGAGAAGAAAGTGAGGTGAAATCTAGAGTTTATGGCCACCACTTGCTAAGACACTTGTTTACAATATAATTTTCAGTGTTTGTCTATATTTATTTTTTTATTTGTTGTAATAAGATGACTATATATGATGATTCTTCTTCCCTCTGCCATGCAGTTTAGGCTAGTTTTCTTTATTCTGAAATGTTAAAAGTTTATGTTTGCAATATGATTGGCTAGAGATACTACAACCCACTCCTAGTCTCTTTTTCATACAGATTCCTGGTGGCTTTATGTTCTCCTAAGGATATTATAAATGCATATAGTTGAAATTATGACATGGCACATATCCCAAAATGGGCATGTCACCATACCATGGCCTTATGACACCAGATATATTCCTAATGAGGCAAGTAGACTCATATAAACCCAAGTTGAGTGCTGTAGTATCCTTGTCTACAAGTAAACCTTTTGTTAATTGTTGAATGACCTACAAACGTCTCATATCTTTCCAACACTGAATTTGGATTAACAGGGGACTTCTATAAATTGGGACAGCCCATTGCACTTAAATGAAATTGAATTGAATTGAATTGGCTATACTGAATTATTTACCCCTAGCACAGGGGATTTAACCTTTTTTGCATTGTGGACCCCATCATAAGTCTATTAATTCTGTGATTCTCTTTTTAGAATAATGTGCTTAAATATAAAATAAAATGCATAGGTACAAAGGAAACAAATTTTACTGAAATATAGACAATAACATATATTTAAAAAAACATAACAGACTCCAAGTTAAGAAGCCCTGATGCTGAGGTAAGAGACAAATTTAAACTTATTATAAGCATTCAGTGATAGCTCCAGTCAAAGACACTTCTAATGAAAGTCAGTCCCTTTGAGAGAAGTCCACAAATGTAGTAGAGTTTTTGCAAATATATTATCTGAAATTCAGAGTTCCATAGGATATTCCAGATAGAAGAGATTTTGTACATTAGTAACTTTGTTATAGATAAATTTAAATATCTTAAAACTGAAAAGATGAAATCAAATTAAAATTTACCCACTGTAAATTATGTAGAGATATGTATATATATACACACACATACATATATATCTGTGTATATGTATATGCATTTATGTATATACACACAAATATATATGCATATATAAATAAATATGTTAGTATGATTTTAGTAAAATTATTCAATTCCTTAAATAAGGTATTTTTTAAAAAGTATAAAGCAATAGAAAGTCAAGAAATTTGAAATCTTATGTGAAAGTAGGAAATGATGAGTGCAAATTGAAAGATGAAAGAATTTAAGAAAAAAAATGCATATTTCAAAT
Source organism: Petaurus breviceps papuanus (assembly GCF_028583685.1). NCBI lineage: Eukaryota > Metazoa > Chordata > Mammalia > Diprotodontia > Petauridae > Petaurus > Petaurus breviceps. The sequence goes on along the minus strand of NW_027186315.1, from coordinate 684,673 downwards.
TTTAAAATTCAATTAAATATGTAATTGTGTATAGGAACATTAAAAAAAACACTTTGGTATAAGATTTTATCCTATGGAGAGGATATTCAATGGGGAAATTTTTATGAAAAAATAATGAAGACAAAACAGAAAAAGTATTTTTAAAAAGTGAAATAAAATGCACATATAATAGGGAATTACTGTACAGCTAGCATTGAAAATTAAAAAAAAACCAGTGAGTTATTGTAAAGAACAATTTAGAAAAGCAGAAATAAACACAAAAAGAATGTAGATTTGAAAAAGATGCAATTTTCTGAGGGAAAAAATAATCATTTCCAAGAGATTATTATGTGTTATTTCTGTCTTCAGATGGAAAGTGAAAGCTTATAATAAATTATACTTAAAAGCAAAGAATATTTAATGCAAAGTAGAAATAGGCAACAAAAATTGTGTTGTGGCATTAAATAAACTGTATAATGATGCATTTAATTCTGAAGGCTCTACTAGCTCTGTCCTAAATTATTTTTAATGAATTGATCAAATTCATTATAAGCCAGTAATTACCATATCTCTGAATTAGCTCATATAGTCTTATGAATTAACTGAACCAGAGATATACACCTGGAAAACTTTTAAAATGACATGATATGACATGTTTATAATTTTATAAAAATTATGTTGTACTAGTACGTATAAATTGATGCATCACAAAATAAATCATTTTATTCTATTAAATTTTCATCTCTTTTGGCAATAATAAAATTAATTTAAGAAAATTATGTTTTCATTTAAAGATAAGTTATTTGCCAACATATAAACAAAATAACTATCTATTAAATGTAGAAATGCAGATGGAAAAGGCCAACCCCACTTCATGTTACTAAGCAAAAAAAAAGATTCTGGGAAGATATGAAAGGAACAAATGGTTTCCATCATGTCCCTACTCCCAATCTATTGCTCAAGAGATGTTGGGAAGTTTTTTCCACCTTGGTTGAGATTAAGGGTACTATGTTGGTTGAGCTGTATTACCTCAATCCTAATGCGAGAGCATTTTTATTTTATATTGTCTGGTTTATATTACCTATGGATACTTTCTCTGATTTCTATTTTGCTACTGATTTTGGATAAATGGGTTTCATTTTTATTTTCTGTATGTGCTCATTGTGTAACTGGAATTAGATGGAAAGGGCTTAAACCTTGGAAATAGAACCCAAGATCTTCCTTTTCCTCTAAAATAACAAAGTAATCAAATGTTAGATGGATCCCACAGACTGTTAATCCCCTAGTCAAATATATTTAAGGGAGCAGATACATTTACTTATCTAGTACCCTTTCTCTCTCTCTTTCTCTCTCTCTCTCTCTCTCTCTCTCTCTCTCTCTCTCTCTCTGTCTGTCTCTCTCTCCTTCTCTCTCTCTCTGTCTCTCACTTTCTCCCTGAGGAGAAAAGAATAGTGGCCTCCCACCCCTACCACCTGCTTCATTTCATAGCACATGTGAAAGCCTCCCTCAGAGAAGGGTGGGGGGAGAAAAGACTAGAGATGTCTACTCTGCAGACCTTTGAGCCACTCAATGAGAGGAATTTTTTCAAAGGTGGGTCTTTTTACACATGCCTTTATATATATAATTACACAGGAAACCTAGGAGGCAGAAATGAGAAGGGGAAGTATTTCAGTTGCCTGGGATGGGGAGAGAAGGCAATGAGAGGAAAATAATTTAGAATTAAGAGATGGAATGTCTTGTTTGAGGAATAGCAAAGAGTACAGTGATGAAACAGTACTGAGGTGGGGGGAAGCATTTTATGGTGTAGGAAGACTTGCCTTTGATTGTGTCAAGTCTTTGTTGGAAACAGTATACATTGCCATTAACAGGCCTAAGGGAGTTTGGAGACCTTCCTGCCCATAATAGGTTTAATCTCATCCTGGGAAGTTCTGAGACTTTACTATTGATTTGTGTTTGATTTCTCAGACAGAAGCTTTGTCTGTTGGTTTGTGTTACTTTGTCAGACAGAAAATGATTTGAGATGATAGTGCTGACAATATGTGTAAATATTTTTGTAGCTCTATTAAGCTTTATCTTTTTAGAAACAGAAACTGTGAAGGGCTTGGAGTGAGATAGTCCCCATGGGTTGAGATATAGAACTGAAGCAGAGGGCTGTCTATGTGTGAATCCAGGCAGGAGCTGGGAGTGTGGAAGAGGGGCCATGAGAGTTTCACCCTTGATTTAAGATGAAAGAAGACTTTATTTGTATACTCAGTGCTGACTGATGATATTGTAACTTACTGTGACCTAAGAGTGAAAGTTCTTTGTGTTTTCTGTTATCCACTAACAACAATTGGTTTAAGGATGATTGACTTAAGGATAATTGAAAGCCAGCCGGGAGTCAAGATGAAAGAAGACTTGACTTGGGTACTCTATATTGATTGAGGAGATTGTTACTTATTGGATGATATGGTTTGTTGAAGACTATGTGGTCACTTTAGGAATAAATTGTTATGTTATATTGTTGTGAATGTTGTGCTTTAGTTTCTTGAATATTTTGCTTTAGTTTATTGTTGAATAGATAGAGTTCATTGTCCTAGGTAATTAGAACCTTAAAGTTATTCACAGCAGCAGTCTTCAGGACACCTGCTCCTGATTGGTTTACAGGTACTTTATTTTATCTGAAATTACAAATATAAAAGCTGAAGGGGCAGCTAGGTGGTGCAGTGAATAGAGCACAGGCCCTGGAGTCAGGAGGACCTGAGTTCAAATTCGGCCTCAAACACATGAGTGGGCAAGTCACTTCACCGCAATTGTCTCCCAAAAAGAAAAAAATATATATAAAAGCTGGTCTTGTTAATTTTATTCCTATGAAAACTGTCATTCAACTTTTAAAAAGTCATGACTACTTTTTAAACAAACCTTTAAAATATAGAGATAAAACAGAAAATCAAAAATTTAAATTTCTTTTTTGGAAATAGTATTGTTTTCCAATTAAATGTAAATATAGTTTTCAAAATTTATTTGTAAAATTTTGAATTCCAAATTTTTCTCCCTTCCTTCCTTCCACTCCTCCCTCCCCAAGAAAGCAGGCAATCTGATATATGTTTACGTGTGTAATAATGTAAATATATTTCTACTTTAGTCATATTGTGAAAGGAGAAACAAACAAAAGGAAAAGCCAGTAAAAGGCAAAATAAAAGCGAAAATAGGATGCATTTATATTCATTCAGACTTCATAGTTCTTTCTCTGGATGTTGATAGCACTTTTTCTCATGAGTCTCTTGGAATTGTTTTTCATCATCATTTTACTAAGAAGAGCTAATACTATCCAAGTTGATCATTGTATAATGTTGTTGTTACTGTGTTCTTTTAATTCTCCTCACTTATGAGCATCAGTTCATGTAAGTTTTTTTTTTTCCTGAAAGCAGCATGCACAGAGGCAGAACAATAGTATTTCATTGCATTCACGTGCAAGAACTAGTTCAGTAATAAAACAATTAATGGACATCCCTTCAATTTCCAATTCTTTGGCACTACATACAGAGCTGCTATAAACATTTTTATACAAGTAGATACTTCTCCCTTTTTTATTATCTCTTGCAGATACTGGCCTAGTAGTGGTATTGCTTAGTCAAAAGGTATGCAGTTTTATTGACTTTGGGTATAGTTCCAAACTGCTTTCCAAAATCATTGGATCAGTATGTAACTCCAACAACAATACATTAGTGTCCCAATTTTCCCACATCTTTTCCAACATTTATCACTTACCTTTTCTGTTGTATTAGCCATTCTGATAGGTATGAGGTGGTGTCTCAGATTTCCTTAAATGTTCATTTCCCTAATCAGTAGCAATTTAGAGCAGAAAATGGATTAATTTGTGAAAACTAATTTGAAACTGTATTTAATTTAGTCTGAATAACTATCAAGTAATTATTTGAAATTTTGAAATGTAGCCTTTAAACTGCAGAAAGGATGGCTGTTTAAATATACTGTGATTACTAATATCATGATTTGATTAGACCTGCTATCTTTTTCCTAAATTTTCATTAGAATCTAGATACCAAACCATCTGCAGTTTCTTTTTTTTTTTCCTGAGAGGGCATTTTAACCTACTTCTGGAAAATAGGGTTAAACTTTCTGACACATACCTAAATAAAATAATGATTAAATTAATGGGACAGCAGTGGTGTAATGGCTAAGCTTATTAGATATAATTTATAACATGTTAATTCCAAGTTATCAAATGATTAAAAACATTTTTGTTCAGAAAACAATTAGAATCATCTGGGTTTGTTTCCTTACTCATAAATTTTCTAGGATATCAATGTATGGATGAAAATCCATGGGAAGTCAAACAATGTATTCTCTCCTGGACAAAATAAGCTGCTTCTTTTAAAATTCAGTATAAATATTTTTTAGTAGAATAACTAAAAAAATACCACTTGTCCATAGGGCTGGTGATCATTTTTTAATTTAATTTTATTTTTTTATAATTAATTTGTTTGTTGCCTTTTAGTTTACAGGATTCAATTCCACAATTCCTTGAGTTTCACATTTTGTCCCCCTCCCTCCCCTGTCCCCCATGGAGGCATATTGTCAAGTATTGGATCTGTAAATACTTTCACATTATACATTAGTCAGGTTATAAAGACAGATTGTGTCACATGGAATGAAAAATGTTAAAGAGGACATACAACCAAATAAGAGAAGGAAAAAGATGAGGTATTTTGCTTTCCACCTGGATATAAACTCAGTTCTTTCTAGTTCTTTCTCTGGATGCACACATTTCTCTCCATCATGAGTCTTTTTGGGATTGACTTATATCACTGCATTGCTGAGAAGAGTCCAGTCCTTCAAAGCTGGTCATCACACATACGTTGTGTGTGTAATTTTGTACAAATTTCTCCTTATTCTCTTCTCACTCAGCATCAGTTTGTATAAGCCTCTCCAGGTAAATATGAAGACTGTCTGCTCCTTGTTTCTTATAGCACAATAGTATTCCATAATATACATAACCATGACATGCTCAGCCATTCCCCAATTGATGGGAACCCCCCTTAATTTCCAGTTCCTTGCCACCACAAAAGAGCTGCTATAAAACATTTTTGTACATATGGGTCTTCCTCCCACTTCTGTGATCTCTTTGGGATTGCTGGGTCAAAGGATATAAAAGTATTTATAGCCCTTTGGGCATAATTCCAGATTACTCTCCAGAAAGGCTGGATCAGTTCACAATTCCACCATCAATGCATTAGTGTTCCAATTTGCTTATATCCTCTCCAGAATTTGTCAATTTCCTGTTTTGTCACCTTAGCCAATCTGACTGGTGAGATGTGGTACCTCAGAGTTGTTTTGATTTCATTTCTCTAATCAATAGTGATTTAGAGCATTTCTTCATGTTCTTATAGATATCTTTAATTTCTTTCTCTTAAAATTACCTGTTCATGTTCTTTGACCATTTGTCAATTGAGGAATTACTTGTACTCTTATTAATTTGACACAATTATCTGTATAATTTAGAAAAGAGTCCTTTGTCAGAGACATAGGTTGTAAAGACCCTTTCCCAATTTTCCACCTTCCTCTTAATCTTGGTTGCATTGGCTTTGTTTGTACAGAAGCTTTTCAATTTCATGTAGACAAAATTATCCATTGTACATTTATAATATTCTCTAATTCTTGTTCAATCATGAAGTCTTTCCCTCTCCAAAAGTTTGAAAGGTAAACTATTCCTTGTTTTATGAGACTGCTTACAGTATCAACCTTTATACCTAGATCATGCACCCATTTAGACTTGATTTTGGTATATGGTGTTGGATAATGGTCTATGCCCAGTTTTGGCGATACTACATTCCAGTTTTCCCAGCAATTTCTGTCAAATAGTGAGTCATCCCAAAAACCAGGGTCTTGGGGTTTATCAAACAATAGATAACTTTAGTCATTGATTTCTGAATCTCGTGTGCCTAATCTATTCCATTGATCCATTCCTGTATTCCTCAGCCAATACGAAGTAGTTTCTATGACTGCTGCTTTATAATACTGATTGAAATCTGTTATAGCTAATCCACCTTCCCTAGGTTTTCTTTGCATTAATTCCCTTGATATTCTGGACCATTTGTTCTCCCAAATGAATTTTGTTACTATTTTTCTAGCCGTATAAAGTACTTTTTTGGTAAATTAATTTGTATGGCACTAAATATATAATTTAATTTAGGTGAAATTGTCATTGTTATTATAGTAGCTCGACCCAAACATGAGCAATTGATATATTTCCACTTAGTTAGATCTGACTTTATTTGTGTGAAAATTGTTTTGTAATCGTGGTCATATAGGTCCTGGGTTTGTTTTGGCAGGTAGATTCCCAAATATTTTATAATGTCTATAGTAACTTTAAAAGGGATTTCTATTTCTATCACTTGCTGTTGAATTTTATTGGAAATATATAGGAATGCTGAGGATTTGTGTGGGTTTATTTTAAATCCTGCAACTTTGCCAAATTTATTTATTGGCTCAAGTAGTTTTTTACTTGATTCTCTAGGATTCTCTAAGTATATCATCATATCATCTGCAAAGAGTGATAGCTTGGTCTCTTATTTGCCTAATTTGATTCCATTGATTTCTTTTTCTTCTCTAATTGCTACTGCTAACATTTCTAGTACCAGTTTGAATAAAAGGGGTGCTAGTGGACACCCTTGTTTCACCCCTGATCTTATGAGAAATGCTTCTAGCTTCTCCCCATTACATATAATACTTTCTGATGACTTTAAATAGATGCTATCTATTATTTTAAGGAAGGCACCATTTATTCCTATACTTTCTAATGCTTTTAAGAGGAATGGATGTTGTATTTTTTTCAAAAGCCTTTTCTGCATCTACTGATAGGATCATATGGTTTCTGCTAGTTTTATTGTTGAAATGATCAATTATACTGATGGTTTTCCTAATATTAAAACATCTTTGCATTCCTGGAATAAATCCTACCTTATCAAAATATATTATCCTTGAGATATGTTGCTGTAGTCTTTTTGCTAGTATTTTATTCAGAATTTTTGCATCTATATTCATGAGGGACATTGGGCTATAATTTTCTTTCTCTGTTTTTTCTCTTCCTGATTTAGGTATCAGTACCATATTGTGTCATAAAAAGAATTTGGTAGGACTCCTTCTTCAATAATTTTCCCAAATGTTTTGTGGAGTATTGGAATCAATTGTTCTTTAATTGTTTGATAGGATTCACTAGTAAATCCATCTGGCCCTGGAAATGTTTTCCTAGGGAGTTTACTGATGGATTATTTGTTTAATTTCTTTTTCTAAGGTGGGGTTATTTAAGTAATTTACTTCCTCTCCAGTTAATCTGGGCAACTTGTATTTTTGTAAATATTCATCCATTTTCCTAAGATTATCAAATTTATGTGCATACAATTGGAAAAAATATTACTAATTATTGTTTTGATTTCCACTTCATTGGAAGTAGATTCACCCTTTTCATTTTTGATACTCATAATTTGGTTTTCTTCTTTCTTTTTTATCATATTGACTAAGGTTCTATCAATTTTTTGTTTTGTTTTGTTTTGTTTTCATAAAACCAGCTCTTAGTTTTATTTATTCATTCAATAGTTTTCTTCATTTCATTTTTTTAATCTCTCCTTTGGTTTTCAATATTTCCAATTTAGTATTTAATTGGGGATTTTGAATCTGTTCTTTTTCCAGGTTTTTCAATTGCATGCCCAATTTGTTGACCTCCCTTTTCTCTAATTTAATCATGTATGCACTCAGGGATATAAAACTTCCCCTAAGAACTGCCTTTAATGCATCCCACAAATTTTGGTATGTTGTCTCATTATTATCATTCTCTTAAATGAAATTACTGATGGTTTCTATAATTTCTACTTTGATCCACTCATTCCTCAGGATTAAATTTTTTAACTTCCAAATAGTTTTTAGTCTGTCTTTCCATGGTCTTTTATTGCATATATTTTTTATTGCATCATGATCTGAGAAGGATGCATTTAATATGTCTGCCTTACTGCATAGAACTGTCAGGTTTTTATGCCCTAGAGCGTTGGTCAGTTTTTGAGTATGTGCCATGAACTGCTGAGAAGAAAGTGTATTACTTTTTATCCCCATTCAGTTTTCTCCAGAGATCTATCATAACTATCCTCTCTAAAATCCTGTTCATCTCCTTAACTTCTTTCTTGTTTATTTTGAGGTTAGATTTTTCAAGTTCATAGAGGTGGAGATTAAGTTCTCCCACTAGCATAGTTTTGCTATATATTATTTCCTCTAATTCCTTTATTTCTCTTCTAGGAATTTGGATGCTATACCACTTGGTGCATACATGTTAAGTAATGATATTGCTTCATTCTATGTGGTGCCTTTTAACAGGATATAGTTTCCTTCCTTATCTCTTATAATTAGGTCAATTTTTGCTTTTGCTTTATCTGAGATAAGAATTGCTACCCCTTCTTATTTCTTTTACTTTAGCTGAGGCATGATATATTTTATTCCAGCCTTTTACCTTTACCCTGTGTGTATCCCTCTGTTTCAGATGTGTTTCTTGTAAACAGCATATTGTAGGATTATGATTTCTAATCCATTCTGCTATGTGTTTCCATTTTTTGGGAAAGTTCATTCCATTCACATTTACAGTTTTGATTGTTATCGGTTTCTTTCCCTCCATCCTATTCCCACTTCTATTAATGTTCATATTTCCCCCCCTTTTCCCTTCCCCCCTTAATAGTTTTCCTTTTGACCACTCCCTCCCTCAGTAGTCCCTTATCAGAACCCCTCCCTTTTCGTCCCCTTTCCCCTTACTTCTTCCCTCGTACTAAACACCCCCCCCTTCATAGCCCTTTCCCCCTTCAACTGCCTGTAGGATATTTTTATATTTAATGCAGTATGTTATTTCTTCTTTGCACCAGAGAGACAAGAACAAATCTCATGCGAACCTCCTCTCCATCCCTTCTTTCCCTCTAAAATGATACTTTTTGTGTTTCTCTCCATAGAGTCCTATGCTAAATTGGTTGTTATTCCCTCCTTGCACCAGAACCATTGAGGGAAAAGCTCATATGATTCCCATCTCCCTCCCTTCTTTTCCTCTGCTATGCAGTTTTATGCCCCTTTATGTGGCATAATTTACCCTTTTCCACTTTATTCATTCCCATTCTTCCATTGCAGTCCATTTGTAGCCCTTAATAAGATTTTTTTCATTGTAATTTTGTATATTTTATACTCATACCCTCTACTTGTCTATAACCAGTTTGCTCTTATCAAATATCAGGGTGTGTGTGTTTTCCTCGTTTATGTTTCTATATCACTGTTGCATCTCGTAATTGGAGTATGAATTTTCCATTGAGTTCTGGCTTTTTTATCAAGAAGATCTGGATCTCTGTTATATCGCTGAATGACCATCTCTTTTCCTGGAAGAATATTCTCAGTCTTGCTGGGTATATGATTCTTGGTTGTAACCCAAGCTCTTTTGCCTTCCAGAAAATTTTATTCCACTGCCTCTGATCTTTCAGTGTAGAGGCTGCCAAATCCTGTGCTATCCTCACTGTGGACCCTGAATATTTGAATTGTTTCTTTCTGGCCACTTGAAGTGTTTTCTCTTTGGAGTTTCACCGCAACATTTCTAAGAATTTTCAATTTGGGATCTCTTTCAGCAGGTTTCTGGTGGATTCTCTTGATTTCCATTTTACCCTCAGGTTCTAGTATCTCAGGGCAGTTTTCCTTAAAGAGCTCTTGGAGAATGTTGTCCAGACTCGTTTTTTCACCATAATTTTCTGGTAGGCTTATGTTTCTCAGGTTATCAGTCCTGGATCTGTTTTCCACGACAGTTTTTTTTTTAGGTATTTTACCTCTTTTTCTAATTTTTCATTCTTGTTGTTTTGTTTGACTAATTCTTGGTTCCTCATATAGTTCTTTGTTTCAATTTGGTTGGTTCTAATTTTTAGCAAATCATTTTCCTTGGTTAATTTTTGGAGCTCCTTTTCCATATCATACACTTTTCTTTTCAGAGAGATGTTTTCTTCATTATAATATTTTTCTAATTCTGCTATTCTGGTTGTGAGAGAATTATACATTTTGTCTTCTATCTTTCTCAGTCATTTTTCAAAGTTCCTTTTGATCTCATCTAGGAGAGCTTTCTGTGCTCTCATTCCCATTGATGTCTCAGTTGTGGGTGTGAAGTCCACATTGTCTCCCTCTGAGTTTGGTTCCTCCTTCTGAGGATAGTAGGACTCCAGAGTCTTTGTCTTTGCAGTCTGCTTTCTTTCCATTTTGAGGCAGGGCCCTTTCCATGCCCTTCCTCTAGGGATCCCAAGCCTTTACTGTAGAGAGTTTTGCCCTGGGACAATAGTTACTATTTTTTGGGGGGCGGGGACCTTGGAGCAGGTGAGGTTCATTCTGTCATCCTGGTCTTTGGAGGTCCTGATAGGGCCTTTATTATTTCTAGGCTATGAAGTGGTAGCCCCAGGAGTATTTGCTGTCCAGGACAGGGGCCCCTGTCTTTTTTCTTGCCTTGCTCTTTCCAGTCCCAGCTCTTTGGTGATAGGCCTGGTAGTGGCCCTTGTGGTTGGTGGGACAACTTTCCCTCCAAGTTGATCAGGCCCCTTCTGGGCCTGCCTCTGCTTCTTGACCATATTTTTTAATGGAGTGGGCTATTACTATAGTTTTTAAAGTTGCTTTCTAGTTCATAGTAATTACACCTGTAATTAGATATGAAATGCAAACTGTGTCCAACCATTTTCATTTCCTTTTGTGGAAGACTTACAGGTCAAATGAAAAAGATAAGTATAAATTATTATCATTCTGTAAGATATGGATAATATTATAAAAGCATGAGTTATTGGCATATTTGGATATTAGGCCTTGACCATGCTATATGTGAACAGCATAATACTAATGAGACTAAAAAGCAATCAACAGGGGTGGCTAGGTGGCAAAGTGAGTAGCACACCAGCCATGGAGTCAGGAGGGCCTGAGTTTGGATCCAGCCTCAGACACTTAACACAAAAGCTAGCTGTGTGACCTTGGGCAAGTCACTTAACCCCAATTGTCCACCAAAAAGCAAAAAAAAATTTTCTATGACTTGACTTTGGGGGCAGCTAGGTAGCACAGTGAATAGAGCACCAGCCCTGGAGACAGCAGGACCTGAGTTCAAATCTAGCTTCAGACACTTAACACAAAAATTAGCCATGTGATTTTGGGCAAGTTACTCATCCCCAATTGCCCTTCCTTCTCCCCTCCTAAAAGCAAAAATAAAAATATAAAAAAAAATAAAAGTTTAAAAAATTATCAATTTCTCAATGTCCCTTAATCTACCATCAGACACATGCACAATGTTTTTGGGAGAGCCTTGTTCCTGCTATATGAAGCATCTTTATTTTTGTCCTGGGGTGGAAAGGGTGAGAAAGGTGGGGAGGAAGGAAGGGGGCCATGAGAAGGAAAATATATGTACAGCTGGAATAATACTTGATAAAGTTTCGAATATTAAGACATATGACTAATTATACCTGTAAATCCTTATTTATTTTACTACATCAAAGATGTGTTAATTTCATCTTTGTAGGTTCTCCCTTCTCTAATCCAGATCCAATCCAACATCTAATTTATTAGTAGTAGATGGTCAGATCTTCTTCATTTACTGAAGAAAGCAAGAAGAGACAGACATAAAGGCAGACCATACAAACAAGTAAGTAGATGATAAAGATCAAGAGAGACAGAGACAGAGATTAGAGAAATAACCTTGTTTCCAGTCTTTTAATTATGAACTTTTCTGAATGCAATTATGTCAATCCTACAACAATGGATTTACAGTCTTTTTTTCAGGCTGATAGTCAAAGCTTTTTCAGTTCGGCAAGTACTGGCAGAGCTTGTCACTGTCACATCCCCTGAGAAACAGAGCTACCTCAGTGCTACAAAAAAGCATCAAAGTAGAACTATATTGGAAAAGCCCTAAAAATGTAGAATTGAATTTAAGAGGAATTGGTAGAAATCAAAGGCAAAAGGAAAATTCATAAGCAAAAATAAAAATAACACAGCACCAGAGACCTTTCCTTATATCCAGGACCCTCTTGGATAAAACTTTGGCCCTATCATTTTGCAATTACCTCAAGCCCTTAAATTTGATCTGCAAAATGTCTATCACATCAATACTTTTATTAGATCTTTTGGGTTATGTAGCCTAATATATGATGCTAGTTTTATGCCATACAAACACCCATCCCTTTCCCTTTTACTAGCAAATTGCCATTTCTCTTAACACAGAACTTCTCTCTACTTAGGAGAAATTCTACTTACCTCTTCCCTCATCCCATACCAAACCCTACCTTACTTAACTTTTTTTCCAGTCCAGTCCTAAGACTCTGTCCAATCCTTCCCAAGAGATACCCTCAGCTTTCTAGTGAACAAATTCTCTACATCGTTTATCCCTTTCTTTAATAATTTTCTATTTTCTCATGCTAATGGAAATCCTTCTTTCCCTCAAAGAAACCACATCTTTCAGCATCATAAGACTCCTTTTAGACTTCATTCTGTTTTTTCTTTCATTTATTGATCTTATTCTATATATTATCAAAAACAACATTTACCCCCCTTTAGCGGCAAGCACCCCAGCGCCCCCAGGGTTTGCCGCCACCACAGGTTCTTGGATCTGCTTTGTTAAAGGAAAGCAACTCAAAATGGGTTAACAAGCTTACTTTAATCAGTCAGACCATATATTGTTTACCTTGTTCAGGGGAAATAGGTCAGCACCCCGAACTTCAAAGAATATAAGCAGAATTATCAAGACAGAAACAGATCAAATAGATAGATTTCTGAACTGTCCAACCATTACATCCATACCCAGTCAACATCTGGGTTTTTCAAAGCCGGGGGGGCTCTGGACAATGGCTTTTCAGAATACAGATCAAATCACAGAACACTTCTCAAAGTGAGCCCCCAAAACAAAGCTACACATCAGGGCTTATATAGCCTTCTCCTGGCTCAGAGAATGTAACAACCTTATTGACTCACTGGCCAATCAAGAAGTATCTACTGAAAAACAAGCCTCCCTCCCCAGGCTTCAGGTGCATTTTAGCCTAGGGGCAGGGAAGATCTTCCAAATTTGCATTCCCATTACACCCCCCCCAAAAAATATCACTTTCTTTATGTCATATATACATATAGACATACAAACTCATAATCATAATATAATAGAATGATAATAAAAGAATCACATAAAAGTGTATGTAAGTATATGTACATATACGTATATGTGTGTATTTTTTCTTTGTCTATCCTACTTCTTTTCTTCATTATCTAAGTACAGGCTCTGAAAACTTACAAAGGGAAAAATTGGGCTGGTGTTGTTGGTTTCCTGGGATATTGAGCATATTTTTTCATGATCTCAAGGGCAGCTCATACTGGGGATTTGTAAGCTTCTTGTTGTACCAAAGTAGTCAGATCCAGAGCAAAATCTGGTTACCATACTCTAATCCTTTTCTTGGGTTTACAATTTCATTATGTTGTTTTGGGTCAGAGTAATAAGAGTGTAGGCTTAACACTTTTCCAATTCCAGTAAACTCTTGCTGGACTCAGCCACTAGTAACAACTGGAAAGCTCTGCTGGTTCAGAATAAAAGTTCTGTAGGCTCCCTTTGGATTTTAAATTCCTGCCCTGATTATTCTACTTTGGGCTTCAGAATGGACTAGAATTTGTAATTGAGACTCCTCTTTTTTCCTGGGATATGAATCACATTGCTGCTACTTGTTTCTGAAATTGTTCATGTTTTGGTACACAGACTAGGACCCAAAACAGCTGCTCCCACTAGATGCCATTCATAAGTGCATGCCACCTCTCCAGTTCAACCTTACATCTGTGACTCCAAACTTGGTAGTAATCAACAAAATGACCAGTTATCATCCACTCTTGTGCCATGTTTAAGCTAACCTATAAGGGATCTTTTGCCTTTTTTTTCCCTTGTGCACTGTCATGCTCTGTTCCAGAGTTTTCTGAAAAGTAGTCTTCTGCCTAGATACAACTTCATTGTTTACTGACTTCTGTCTGTATCCTTATGGTTCCTTGGCTGGAAAAAAATGACTCATTACGATTTTGTTCTAATAATTATGAATCATGGGGTGGCTACATGGAGCAGTGAGTAGAGAGACGGCACTGGAGTCAGGAGTACCTGAGTTTGGATGCAACCTCAGACACTTAATTGAAAATAAAAAACTAGCTGTGTGAACTTGGGCAAGTTACTTAACCCCAATTGCCCTCCAAAAAGCAAAACAAACAAACAAAAAAAATAATTATGAATCAAGATTTGGTCTGCTTCATGATCTGGATATGCTTGTTATTTTTCAGTGGGAAGTACCCTATACTTTCTCTTATTCTGCCATTTTGTCTCTACACTTTTCCTTTTTCCCCCAGTGTTTGTGTGTGTGTGTGTGTGTGTGTGTTTTCCATTATTAAAGTAGAGCCTTCTATTTCTGAAGTTCCTTTATTTTTCTCATTTGCTCCAAAAACTTATCAACAATCTCTCCTTTTAAAATTAGTTATATGCAGATATGTCCTGGTCTCCTCTATGGGGAAACGCCTCTACACACCTTCCCTTTGATTTCTCATCTCTTCAAGAGTACCTGACAGGTCTCAAACGTGTAGGTGAATTCAGGGAATGTCTGCTACATGCATGCAAAGACTTTCCCAAGCAGAATGAGTGGATGAGAAGAATTTGTTCCAATGGTCATGAAAATGCCTGAAGGAGGAGATGTGGAGTGTTTAGAGCTTGGTCAAACATTAAAAACATGAAGGTCCTTAAACAATTTCCTGAAGAAGAAAAAGCTATTGAAATTCAAATATATATTTCCATAACAGCTGATAGAAAACACAAAAAGCACACGCTTGTATACATATGTGTATGTATATATATATATATACAATAATATATACATGCATTATAGGATATTTATGCATATATGTATATGTATGTGTATACACATACACAGATATGGATATGTGTATATGGATGGATGGATGTCTATATGCTCCTAGTTGATAAAATGGAAGAGCAGTCAAGTCCAATCATTGCTTCTGTTGATAATATCACAATGGCATCAATAGAAAAATGAGCAATAATTAGATTATAAGAAACACAAAGGCAGGTACTGAAACTTTGTTAAATTTTGGATCTCCTCCACCATTTAGTAATTGTTATCTAGTAGGCACTGAATGAATGTTTATTTTTTCTGGATTTAATTGAATAGATCTTGTATCATATAGAAATTGAAATAAAAGACTTTGAAATATGGAACCACAATATCTCCTTCCAGTTTTTTTCTGATAATGGCTGGTAACCATATAATTTAGCTAATTGATGAAAATATATACCAACAGAACAATTCTGTTATACAAATAGATAAATTGTCAAATGATATGAAAAGCTTTTTTTCAAAAGAAATGATCTTATGAAAGATACAAATTTAAAAAGATTTTGGTATAGATTATATAGATGTAATATTATCAGAATTGTATTTATACATCTATATGTATTGTGTGCATACATATGCATATCTACATATATTTATTAATTACATGTACATATATAATTCATGTTTACTTATATAACTTCTGAACTTTATTAGTTATAGGCATGTCAGCTATAATCCATCTAGAGTATGTAAAAATTTGTCTACTAAATACATTACACTTTACTAAAACATAGTTATTTTTGATTGCTCGAAAATGGAAAATAATGAAGATGAGAAGGTAATCGTCCTCCTATAGGAAGTTCATAAATATATTAGTATAAACTGTAAGAAGAAAATTAAGTTTGGATCCAAATGTTGCTTACAATTTTTTCTGTATTTTAGTCTATGATAAAAGTGCATTAAAAATGTAAATATTTTAAAACTGAACAAACTTTGTAAAGATTACAGTTATATGGATATAAAATTACCACTCTATAATTTTTATTCTCTAATTTGAATTAATTCATGCTTAAGTTTTTCTTATTATCAAGCTATGTTTCCTTTCATTTTTTAAAGTGTCTAATTATAAATAAATGCTTTAGAGGAAAGAGATCTAGACTTATTAAGAAAACTTTGTCTTGAGTCTCAGATCTGCTTCTAATTGATTGTGTGACACATTAAGGATTTTGCTTTACTTCTGGGGACTTCACTTACTAATTTCTAAAATGAACGGAATAGGCCAAATGTTTTCCTGAGTTCCTTTTAGATATAAAAAATCTGTGGAAAATTCACTCTTTTTTTATGGTGTATCACCAGGCATATTCACCAATTGCCAAGGAAATTATTGACATGTAGTAGCATCTCAATACATACTTCATGAATAGAATAAAAGATAACAGAAATATTCATTTCTCAATGATTTAAACTGTTATTGTGGTAGATATAAAGGAAATCATTTATCGGTTTCCCTTATCCCTCAATAATTCATTTCTTCTAACATTCAACATTTAAATTTGATGTATATTAAAAACACTTGGAAAAATTACAGATAAAACTATGAAACAACTTTCCTATTTTATACCTAACTAAATCAATTTGAATCCCCTCTGTCTTTGATAATTTATATATTCCACATTGTTCAACTTAAACTTTTATCATAGAAACGTGTTCATTCATATAGAACACTCAGTCAAAACTCTTTTCTCATTAGAATAAATTTGAATAGATTAGTTGAAATAGCTTTGATATTTCCACTGACACTAGAAGTTTGCCCATTGTATTTTTGGAAATGTTGAAAATCATGCTGAATTTTCTAAAACTAAAGTTTATTACCAATTTTCCTGAATAGCATGCTGAATATTATAGTTGCTGTGAATGCTTCAGTTATGACTAACTTGGAATTCTTGGGAGTGTATGGAGAATTATAGAAGTACATAGTTACTGATTACCATCTAAAGAACTTGTTTTTGAACAACTAAATGGGCATTTATGAAAAACAGGTTCTGGGACTTGTGGTTTACATTCCATGAAGTCACTATGGATGACACTCAGAAACAACTGAAATTTTGCTATCTCTAAAGGTAATAATTTCATATTAAATATGTTTTGAAATCATCTTTAGAGAATTCAGTGCTTCTGTTAATTCTTGAATTGTACTTTGTATTTTGAATTCAGTGGTTGGCAAGTTGGTAGTGAGATCTTAGAATATAAATATCAGTTTCCCAATGAAATATGTTTCCTTTTTTCATATTGTTATATACATCTTTTTTTACCAAAGGGAAATCATCAGTAATTATTGATGTTAAAAATCAATAACAAAATAATTCCCCAAATTCTCTGAGCTTCATTTTAGCTCTTAATAATTTATTCTTAGAATTGTATGTCCTAGGTTTGGATTTAGTTTGGGTTTGTTTTCCTCATCAAAATTCAGAGATAACTTTATGAAAATTGTCAGTGCCTTTAGATTCAGGTAAGTTTATTGGAAACAATTCTAGGCTTTTGAAAATGTCTCAAATTGAAGAAGCAATTATCATTGCACTCAACTGATGTTTCCATTAGAGAAGCAGAGTTGGGCCTTAATCTTTATTGGGATTATAGTCATTGTTTAGTAATTTCTCCATAGAAATCTCAATAAGGGAAAAGTGTTAGCTTTTTTTCTTAGTTTCTTATTCTTTGACCTATCATTCAATCCATATTGCTATGTGATTAAGGGCTTACACTTGTGACAAAAGAGAATACAATTCAATAAATAGATTTTGTAAGCAATTACATTCCAAAACATAACTGACACATGATACCAACAAGTATTTCATCATTTGCAAGAGGTTAAAGCTGATTTTCTTTTTTCTGGGCTCAATTTTTCTCTTTTATAATCTAACAATTCACATTTCAGTGCTCAGATAATTTTGTTGCTGTTGTTGTCTTAATGTATCTTATATTTCTAGGTTTTACAGTTGTGGAAATTTAGCTACTGTTTCCACAATGTATAAAATTAAAATAATAAAACTAGGCATATTTTTCCTCCACTATCTCATACCTATAAATATCACATACTTAGACTACATTAAAAATGATTTATTTACTTTTAGTTTACAACATTCAGTTCCATGGTCCCCTGAGTTTCAAATTTTATCCCCCTTCTCCTCCCCCTCCCCATCATGGCAGCATGAACTGGAATATAGGGTCTACAAATATTTTCACATTAATCATTAGTCAGGTTTTAAATAAGCATTATGACTGATGGAATGATGAGTGGGAAAGAGGAAACAAAACAAAATAAGAAAAAGAAACAAAGCAAATAGTTTGTTTCAATCTGCATTCAGACTCTGCATCTCTTTCTCTGGATGTGGATATCTCTTTCCATCATGAGTCTTTTGGAGTTGTCTTATAAGCTTACATTGCTGAGAGGAACAGAGTCTATTGAAGTTAGTCATGACACATACATTGTGTCTGTGATTATGTACAGATTTCTCCTGGTTCTGCTCTTCTTGCTCAGCATCAGTTTATATAAGTCTCTCCAAGTTATTATGAAGTCCATCTGCCCCTCATTTCTTATATCACCATAGAATTCCCATTGCATTCATATACCACACCTTGTTCAGCCATTCCCCAATTGTAAGGTCATGGGATTTAAAGATCTTCCATGTACCTTGAATTTGCTAATGTAGCAGGAAGGGGTGGGGCAAGAGTAAGAAGAATCCAAGCTACAGTGCTTGTAGTGACTGGTGGTGATGGCAGAAGCAGCAGCAATAGAGTTGGAGGCAAGAAGCCCTGGAGGTGGAGGCAAGCAGTGGTGGAGGTGGAGGCAGAGGCATGAACTCCATTTTTTTCAGCCATGAAGAATTTCTGCTAAGGACTCCTGCTGAGGACTGCTAGGGATGGGAACTTCAGGGGGCCAGAGCCACTGGGAGCACACTACCTGGACACAGAGCATTATCTGTAAGTGGACAGAGGAGGACCTTTGCCTGAAGTAGACTGTTCTGTTTTGAAGACTTGAGAATGTGGATGTTTACTACATTAGCTATGTGTTCCACCTTCATAACTACTGTGATGGCTTTGACTTTCTGGTTTGGGGACTCAGTTTTCTGTTATTTGAATAAATGTTCTACCTTTATTCACCATATAGAGAGCCTTATATGTTTTGTGATTAATAACCATATCAGCATATTTAGTGTTACCATAGGCATTGCGAATGTTACATTGTTGATACACCAATTGATGGGCATCCCCTTGATTTCCAATTCTTTGCCAGCACAAAAAGAGATGTTATAAAGGTTTTTGTATAATGGGTCCTCCTCCCACCTCTTTTAACTCTTTCAGATATAACCCTAGAAGTGGCTTTGCTGGGTCAAAGAGTATGCACTAATTTGTAGCCCTTTGGTCATAATTCCAGATTGCTCACCAGAATGCCTGTATCAGTTCACAACTTCACCAACAATGCATTAGTGTTGCAATTTCTCTACATCCTCTCCAGCATTTATCATTTTCATGTTTTGTTATCTTATAATTTGGCCAATATGATGTCATACCTCAGAGTTGTTTTGATTTGTATTTCTCTGATCACTAGTGATTTAGAACATTTTTTTATATGCTTATAGATATGTTTGATTTCTTCCTCTTCTAACTCCCCGTTCATATCCTTTCACCATGTATCAATTGGGAATTGCCTTGTATTCTTATAGATTTGACTCAATTCGTTGTATATTTTAGAAATTAGGCCTTTATCAGAGACACAGGTTGTAAAAATTCTTTCCCAATTTTCCACTTCCCTCTTAATCTTGGTAACATTGGCTTTATTTGTATGGAAGCTTTTCAATTTTATGTAATCAAAATTATCCATTTTTCATTTTATTATGCTCTCTAACTCTTGTTTCATCTTGAAGTCTTCCCTTCTCCATAGATCTGATAGGTAAACTATCCCTTGCTCAACAAGATTGCTTAGGGTATCAGCTTATATACCTACATCATGCACAAATTTTGATTGGTGTAGGGTGTCAGATATTGCTCTATGCCTAATTTCTGCCATACTATGATCCAGTTTTCCCGGTAGTTTTTGTCAAACAATGCATTCTTATGCCCAAAACTAGGGTCTTTGGGTTTATCAAACAGTAGATTATTATAGTCATTGGCTGCTGAGCTTGTGTACCCAGTCTATTGCATTGGTCCACTACTCTATTCCTCAGCCAGTACCAAGTACTTTTCATGACTGAAGCTTTATAATACAGATTAAAATCTGGTATGGCTAGGCTACCTTCCCTAGCATTTCTTTTCATTAATTGCATTGATATTTTGGACTTTTGTTCTTCCAAATTAATTTTGCTACTATTTTTTCTAGCTCTATAAAGTGCTTTTTTGGAAGATTGATGGATAAGGCACTAAATATGTAATTTAATTTCGGTAAAATTGTCATTTTTATTATATTAGCTCAACACAGACATGAGAAATTGATGTTTTTCCAATTAGTTAGATCTGACTTTATTTGTGTGAAAAGTATTTTGTAATTGTATTCATATAAGTCCTAGGTTTGTTTTGGCAGGTAGATTCTCAAATGTTTTATAATGTCTACAGTAACTTTCAATGGGATTTCTCTTTCTATCTCTTGCTATTGGATTTCATTAGAGATATATAGGAATGCCAAGTACTTTTGTGGGTTTATTTTATAACCTTCAACTTTGCCACATTTGTTTGTTATCTCAAGAAGTTTTTTTATTTGATTGTCTAGGATTCTCTAAGTATATCATCATATCATCTGCAAAACGTGATGGCTTAGGGGCTGAGTCAAGATGGCAGAGTAGAATCAGGACTTCCACGCATCTTCGGTTCCAACCTCCTCCAATTCATGTAAAAATAAAAGACTTTAGACAAACTTGGGAGATACAGAACCCATAAAATGACACAGAGTACAGAACTTCCCACTGAGAACAGCCTGGCAGGCCACCAGGAAGAGGCCAGCACAGCCCTCTGGGAGCCAAGCCCAGCCCTGCTCAAGCCCGAGGTTTTAGGCTCAGGGCGATATAAGCCACCACTGGCTGGAGGGACGTCAGATCACCAGCAGCTGTGGTGGTTTCCAGAATTATCAACCCATACATTTTAAGGACAAAGTGATAGGTCAATGCAGTGTTGACTTTGAGACTTGGGAATTTAGGAGTCTGAACTGGCCTTTGTCCTTGGTATAAGAACTGGCAGAGGCTTCACGGCCATATAGCTACCTGCCACATGACTGCTTCAGAGCTCCTCATCTGCAGATTATAGGGAGACCAAACCACCAATCTGAGGGATAATCACTCTTGCATTAACCTGCTTGGATATGGATTGATATCTAGGGTGGAGGACCTGGGGTGCATGAACAGTTTGTCAGAGCATATGGAGCCTTCAGAGAGAACACCCAATTAATAGCTCCATCAGCTGCAAAATCCATAGACTTTGGGATAAAGCTCCCATTTCTGGTAGCAGAGTTCTTCTATGGCAAAAGTCTCAAAAGTCAAGTAATTTACTGGTAACATGAACAAGCAAAGAAAGCAAAGCAAACATAGCAATCCGACTTCACACTTCTATTTTGGGGACAAAAAGGACCAAAGCATGGAACAGGAGGAAGACAGTGAAGTCAGAACTCCTGCACCAAAAGCTTCCAAGAAAAATACAAACTGGCTATAAGCCATAGAAGACCTTAAGAAGGATTTTGAAAACCAAATAAGAGAAGTGGAAGATAAAATTGGAAGGAAAATAAGAACCATGAAAGAAAATTATTAAATGATGTAAACAGCCCCTACTTTTCCTAACCTAAGGGCCAGCCCCAGGTTCTATTCTCAGGAGGGATTGAAGAGACGGGGAAGAGAAATGAATTACAGATTATTCTATGATGGTAGGGCACACAGGCAGTCTCTGGGAGGAAGGAAGCTGGTTCATATAGAGCACGATTCAGGGATGAATTCCTCATGCATGGGGAATGTGAAACACTGGAGGGGGGATGAACCAGCAATTTCAGCTGCTTCTCATCAAGCGAGAGTTCTCATCAGAGACATTCTTGTGAGTTGACAACTGGACTGTGGCCTCAACACCTTCTCATTTCACACTGGCACAGAGCAGCCTCGCAACCAGGAAGCCCCAAAGCAGTCCCTGATTTCCAGTGAGACAAGAGGTGCTTGGAACTCATACTGTCACTTCCAAATTGAGAGTCAACATCCTGACTGAAGAATGCAATACCTTAAAAAAAATAGAATAATTCAGATGGCAAGAGAGTCTCAAAAAGGCAATGAGGAGAAGAATGCCTTAAAAAGCCTAATTTGACAGATGGAAAATGAATCTCAAAAAATCACTGAAGAGAATCATTCCTTCAGAATTAGATTGGAGCAATGGAAGCTAGTGACATTATGAGAAATCAAGGTAATATCAAACAGATCCAAACAAATAAGAAAATAGAAGTCAATGTAAACTATCTCGTTGGAAAAAAAAACTGACCTGGAAAATAGATCCAGGAGAAATCATTTAAAAAATATTGGAGTGCCTGAAATCCATGATCAAAAAATAATCTAGAAGTCATCCTTCAAGAAATTCTCAAAGAAAATTGCCCTGATGTATTAGAAATAGAGGGCAAAATGGAGGTTGAAAATATCCCCTGATGGTCTCCTGAAAAAGATCAAAAAAATAAAACTCCTAGAAATATTAAAGTTAGTTTCCAGAGTTCCCAGATCAAGGAGAAAATATTACAAGTAGCCAGGAAGAAAAAACTTTAATATTTTGGTAAAACAATCAGTATAACTCAGGATCTGGTACCTTCTACACTGAGGGATCAAAGGGCTTGGAATATGATATTGAAAGGAGCTGGGATTTTTTTTCAAGAATCACTGACCCAACAAAACTGAGTATCATGTTTCAGGGGAAATTATGGTCATTCAGTGGAATAGAGGACTTTCAATCATTCTTGCTGAAAAAAACAGAGTTGAATAGGAAATTTGACATTCAGATTAAAGAAGCAAGAGAAGCATGAGAAGGTAAACAGGGAAAAGAAATCATAAGGATTTTATCAAAGTTGAACTACATGGAAAAAAGATAATTGTAACTTAGGAAATTCTCTTAGTATGATAATAGTTGAAGGGAATAGAAATGAATGTGTATGTATATGTGTGTGTGTTTGTGTAAACACATATAGATGTGTATACACATACACACACATACATACACATCTATATAGGAGGGCATGTGGGCACATGAATACCTATATGAGTGTTTGCACATATGTCTATAAGTATACATAGACACAAGGCACAGGACCAATTGAATAGGAAGGTATGATACTTAAAAGGTGAAATTAAGAGGTGAAAGAGGAATATAAGGAGAGGAAATGGGGAGAGACAGAATGGGGTAAATTATCTTGTATAGAAGAGGCAAGGGAAAATTTTTACAATAGAGGTGAAGAAGGAAGGCAAAAGGGAATGTGTCAACCTTATTCTCATTAAATTTCGTTTTGGGAGGGAATGACATACACACTAAATAAGGTATCTAACCCTACAGGAGAGTAGAAGAGAAGGAGAAGAAAAGGGGGATAATGGAAGGGAAGGCAGGCTAGGGGGGAGGGAAGTTGTAAGTATCCACTTTTCAAAAGAGACAGCATGAAATTAGAGAATAGTGCAAGTGGGGGGTGAGATAGGATCTATGGAAATCTTTTTCATAGCTACACATGTACAACCTATTTTGAATTGTTCATATTCCCAATGAGCGTGACTGACGAGGGAGGAAGGAAAAGAATCTGGAATCCAAAGTTTCAAAATCAAATGTTTAAATATATATATATATATAATTAATATTTTTACATGTAACTGGAAAATGAGATATACAGGCACTGGGGCATCGAGATCCACTGTGCTCTTCCGGAAAGTTGGAGGCAGAATGGGGGAAGATATGGGAGATAGCAGATTGGCAGAGAGGATATTCAGTGGGATCGCTGTTTGCTGTGGTGAGTAGGAAAAAATGGGGAGAAGACTTGTAACTCAATATGTTGTGTAAATAAATGATGCAAACTAAAAAATAAAAAGAGAGGAAAACAAAAGAAAAAAATTTCCCCAAACTTGGATAAAAAAAAGAGTGATTGATTAGTCTCTTCTTTGCCTAATTTGATTCCTTCAATTTCATTTTCTTATCTTATTGCTGCTGCTAACCTTTCTAGTACCAAATTGAATAAAAGGGTTTATGGTAGACATTCTTATTCCATCCCTAATCTAACTGGAAATGCTTCTAGCTTATCCCCATTACATATAATACTTGTTGATGGTTTTAGATAGATGCGACTGATTATTTTAAGGAAGACTCCATTTATTCCTATACTTTCTAGTGTTTTTAATATGAGTGGGTGTTGTATTTTGTCAAAAGCATTTTCTGCATGTATTGAGTTAATCATGTGGTTTCTGCTAGTTTTGTTGCTGATATGATCAATTATACTGAGTTTTCCTGGTATTGAACCATCCTTGCATTCCTGGAATAAATCCTACCTCATAAAATTGTAATATTCTCATGATAAGTTGCTGTAGTCTTTTTGCTAATATTTTATTTAGAATTGTGCATCCATATTTATAAGGGAAATTGGTCTGTAATTTTCTTTCTCTGTTTTGTCTCTTCACGAATTAGGTATCAATACCATATTAGTGTCATAAAAAGAATTTGGTAGGAATCCTTCTCCAATTTTCTCGAATAGTTTGTAAAGTATTGGAGTCAACTGTTCTTTAAATATTTGGTAAAATTTATTAGTAAAGCCATCTGGTAAAATTTATTATTAAAGCCATCTGGCACTAGATATTTTTTTCCTAGGGAGTTCATTGATGGCTTGTTAAATTTCTTTTTCTGAGATGGGGTTATTTAAGTAGTTTAATTCCTCTTCAGTTAGACTGGGCAACTTATATTTTTTGTAAATATTCATACATTTCAATAAGATTGCCAAATTTATGTGCATACAACTGGACAATATTATTCCTAATTATTCTTTTAATTTCCTCTTCATTGAAGAGGAATACAACCTTTTCATTTTTGACACTTGTAATTTGAGTTTCTTTTTTTATCATGTTGACTAAAGGTCAATCAGTTTTATTGTTTTGTTTTTCCATAATACCACCGCTTAGTTTTATTTATTAATTCAATATTTTTCTTAAATTAAATTTTACTAATCTTTCCTTTGGTTTTCGTTATTTCTAATTCAGTTTTTAATTGGGGATTTTCAATTTGTTCTTTTTCAAGCTTTTTCAATTGCATGCCCAATTCATTGACCTTCATTTTCTCTAATTTATTCATGTATGCACTAAGGGATATAAAACTTTCCCTAAGAATGGCTTTTACTGTATTCCACAAGTTTTGATATGTTGTCTCATTATTGTCATTCTCTTGAATGAACTTACCTTAACCTAGTATTTCTGGAATTTGGCTACTATATTTGTTGGAGGTTTCAATTTTGGATCTCTTTCAGGAGGAGTCTTGTGAATTCTTTCAATAACTATTTTACCGTTTGAATCTAGGACTTCAGGACAATTTTCTTTGACAATCTCTTCAAGGATATTATCCAGGTATGTTTTTTTCATCATGGCTTTGTGGTAGACCAATAATTCTTAGGTTATCTCTCCTATATCTGTTCTCCAGGTCAGTTGTTTTTCCAGTGAGATATTTTACACTTTCTTCTAATTTTTAAATCTTCATGATTTGCTTGATTGAATCTTGATGCATCATATAGTTCTGAGCTTTGATTTGACTGATTCTAATTTTTTGTGAATTATTTTCTACAGTTAGTTTTTTGGGCTTGAGATAAGTTCATATTTCCTTCTGTGGTCTCAGGTGTGAGTATAGAGTCCCTGTTGTCCTCTGTATTGCATTGGTTGTTCTTGCTCACTATAATAAGCTCTGATCAATTTTCTTGCCTTCCCCTTCTCATTCGCAGCTTTCTTCTTTCCCATGGTAATTTTCTATTTCTTAATTCCTCAGGCTGGGAGCTAAGGGCCTGGTTGTTGACTTTGTGTGCTGTACCCTCTGAGTGTCTAGACTGAGGCCAAGTCCAGGATTCTCAGTGTTTCCCCTGAGTTACCCTGAGGCTCACAGAGTAACTTATAGCAGAGGAATGATCTGGCCACTTCAGATTTCTTCCTCTATGCCCCTGGGCTACAGCTTAGGAAGACTCAGCAGGTGGAGGCTGGCAGAACTGGTGTCTTCAGATTCCCCAGGTAGTTCTGTAGTTCACCTGGCCTTGTATTCTTAGTTCTTGCTGGCTCCAACCCCTGGGCTTTGGGAGCTCTTGCTGGTCAGATGAGGTGGGGCTTGTTGGGACTCCTCACACCTTTTTCGTTAGACTCCCTACTGCCTCAGTTACACCCTTTCTCAGTGGCTCCTAAACCTAAGGATTTTTCCCTCATTTCAGGATTTTACTCTGGGTGCAGCATTTATCTGTGGGTTTTCTAGGTCAGGAAGGAGGAATTGGAGCAGCTAGAGATTACTTTGCCATCCTGGCCCCTGAAAAATCAGGCAAGAGATTTTCAAACTTCCAGGCTGTGGGCTGATAGCCCCAGGAAAAGCTTCTGTCTCTGCTGTGGGCCCTAAGTTTGGTCTGACCTAGCTCTGACAAATCCTCCTGTCCCATTGTGAGATGCTGGTGAGACGGCTGTGAATCACCCTTGGTGTGAGTGACTCTGATGGCTGGGGCTCCTCTCTCCACTGTAGTCTGCTCTCTGTTCTGGGATGGTGCAGGCCCTACATACTCCGCACTCTCCCTTCCCCAACACATGTAGGCACTTTCCTAGCCTTGATTCTGCCACTCTCTGTCCCCAGTGAATTCTGACACTCTAAAATCTGTTCAGATTCACTTTTTAAAGTTTAGTGACAGGAATCTCGGAGGAGCTTAGAAAAGATAATACTTCTGTTCCACCATCTTGGCTCCATCCCCAAATGAAACCACTTATGTTTTCTATAATTTCTTGTTTGACCCACTCATTTTTAAGATTAAGTTATTCAGTTTCCAAGTAGTTTTAGTCTAGCCTTCCATGGCCCTTAATTACATATAACTTTTGTTGCATCATGATCTGAGGAGGATGCATTTAGTATTTCTGCCTTTCTGTACTGAATTATGACATCTTTATGCCCTAGTACATGGTCAGATTTTTAATATATGCCATGTCTTGCTGAGAAAAAGTTATATTACTTTTTGTCCCCATTAAATTTTCTCCAAAAGTCTACCAAACCATCTTCTCTAAGATTCTATTTATCTCCTTAACTTCTTTCATGTTTATTTTAGTTTAGATTTTTCAAGCTTAGAAAGGGGGAGATTAAAGTCCCCCACTAGTATAGTTTTGTTATCTATTTCTTTCTCCAACATCCTTAACTTCTCCTTTAGGAATTTGCATGCTGTACCATTTGGTGTATAAATTTTTAGTAATGCCATTACTTCATTTTTGATAGTGGCTTTTAGCAGAATATAGTTTCCTTCCTTACATCTTTTAATTAGATCTATTTTTGCTTTGTCTGAGATAAGGGTTTCTACCCCTGCTTTTTTTTTTACTTTAGATGAAGAATGAGATATTGCTCTCCAGCCTTTCACCTTTACCATGTGTGTGTCCCCCTGTTTCAGATGTGTTTCTTGTAGACAGCAGATTGTAGGATTATGGTTTTTAATCCATTCTGCTATCCAGCTCCATTTTATTGGAGAGTTCATCCTATTCACATTCACATGAAAAAATCACATTATAATTACTATCTGTGTCTTTCCTTCCATCCTATTCCTTCCCCTATTTGTGTTTTTATTTTTCCCCCTTTTCCCTTTCCCTCCTTAAGTGTTTTCATTTTGACAGCTGTCTACCTCAGGATTCCCTTCTTATTAGCCCCCCACACTTTTCCTACCCTTCCCCTTACTTCTTCTTCCCTCCCTTCTAACCACACACTTCTTTATTAGCCTTTTCCACTCCTACTACCTTTAGTATATAATAGAATTTTATACTTAATGTAGTCTGTTATTTGTTCCTCGAACCAAGATTGATGAGAATAGATCTCATGCAATGCTCCTCCCCCCCTTCTCTCTATTATGAAGTTTTATGTCTCTTCTCGATAGAGTCCTATACTTAACTGATTATGTTTTTCCCTCCTTGCACCAGAGCCAATGAGGGAAAAGCTCATATAATTCTCATCTCCCTCCCTTCCATCCCTCTACTATAATTCCTTTTCTGCTTCGTTCTTTTCTCTTCTTCCATTGCAGTCCTTAATAAGGTTTTTTATCATCATTTTTTGTAACTTATACCTACACCATCTCTTTATCTACATCTCTTTTAGATGTTGCCACAGGTATAGAAATCACAATATTAACAGGTATCAGCTTCCCATGTAGGGATGTAAACAGTTTGCTCTTATTAAATAACAAGTTACATGTGTGTGTGTGTGTGTGTTTGTGTGTGCATGTTTTTCCTATTTACCTTTCTATGTCTTTCTTGAGTCCTGTAATTGGAGGTTGAATTTTTCATTGAGCTCTGGCTTTTTCATCAGGAAGATCTGGAAGTCCATTATATCATTGAATGACCATATCCTTGCCTGGAAGATTATTCTCAGTTTCACTCAGTAGGTGATACTTGGTTGTAACCCAAGCTCTTTTGCCTTGTGAAAAATCATATTCCAGTTCCTCTGATCTTTCAATGTAGAAACTATGAGATCCTGTTAATCCTCACTGTGGATCTGCTATATTTGAATTGTTTCTTTGTGACTGATGTAGTATTTTCTCCTTAACCTGATAGCTCAAGAATTTGGCCACATTTCATGAACTTTTCAATTTGGGATCTCTTTTAGGAGGTGTCCAATGGATTCTCTCAATTTCTATTTTACCCTCTGGTTCTAGGATCTCATGGCAGTTTTCCTTCATGATCTCTTAGAAGATGTTGTCCAGGCTTATGTTTTTTGTTTCTTTTTGGGAAGGCAATTGGGGTTAAGTGACTTGCCAAAGGTCACATGGCTAGTTTTGGGGTTAAGATTCTGAGGTCAGATTTGAACTCAGGACCTCCTGACTCCAGGGCCAGATCTGTATTCACTGCCCCACCTAGCCGCCCTCAGGCTTATTTTTTTCATCATGATATTCTGGTAAACTAATAATTCTCAGATTATCTCTCCTGAATATGTTTTCAAAGTCAGTTATTTTTCCACTGAAATATTTTACTTCTTTTTCTAATTTTTCATTCCTGATGTTTTATGTGACTGATTCTTGGTGGCTCATAGAGTCATTAGCTTCAATTTGGTTGATTCTAATTTTTAGCAAAATATTTTCCAAGGTTAGTTTTTGAAGCTCTTTATCCATATGTTCAGATTCCATTTTTAGTTCACACATATTATTTTTCTTTTTAAGGAACAGTTTTCTTCATTGTAATTTTTTTTTAATTTTACAATTTAGATTTTAAAAAATTATTGGTTTTTTCTTCTACCTCTCCAATTTTGTTTGCAAAGTTCTTTTTGAGCTCATCTAAGAATGCTTTCTGTAGTTGAGACCAGTTCATATTTCCTGTTGAGGTTTCAATTGTGGGTATGGAGTCAATACTGTCTCCTTCTGAATTCAGTTCCTCCCTCTTACAATAACACAATTCTAAATATTTGTCTTTGAAGTATATTTTTCACCCATTATGAGGCATGGCTTATTCATGCCCTTCTTCTAGGATTCCCAAGCCTTTGCTGTTTAGAATTTTGCTCTGGGGCAATAATTACTGTGTTTTCAGGGTCAGCTGTGGGGGCATTGGAGGAGCTGGGGTTAACTCTGCCATCTTGGTCCCTGGAAGTTCAGATAGGGGATTTTTAAATTTTCAGGCTATGGGTTGGTAGGCCCAGGAGTAGCTGATGCCACTGCCACAGCCATGGGCCCTGCATTTGTCTCTTTCCCAGCTCAGTCTGATGCCAGCCCTGAAGTGATAAGTCTGGGAATGACCCTTGAGGTTGGTGGATAAACTTGCAGCCACACTGAGCAGGCCTTCTGGTTTCTCATAACACACCCCCACAATGTGCCCTGGACTAAATTTAATTAATAATAACTTCAAAAATGGTTATTTTAACCACATATGCTTTGGGGAATATATAAAACAAATATATTTTTAAAATCTACCAAACACAATCAAATAGTATTTCTACATTATGAACATGTAATATGAACGTCAAATATTTATTTCCAGGATTTTGTTTTTACTAGCAGCCAGACTCATAAATATTCCTTTAAAATTAAAAAAAAACAATACAAAACAAGTGGTTAACAAACAGCAAGGCTCTATTTGTAAGTAATACACAGGGGTATTATTGTTTCTTCCTAGTAACAGTTGGGGATGTATTTTTCTAAAATTTGTGTCTCACTGGTGTAATGTAATCCCAAGGAAAGGCAACTTCCCAAGGTTCAAAATACCAGCATAGGTGCTCTCCATTTTACTCAGTGACAAACCAAGAACAGAGAAGATCAAAACATGACATCATTCAAAATACAGCATTTACTAAGGGTGATTAAATAATCTCCAAGTACTACCCCACCCCAGGACCTTACATTCATTCAATCAATTACAAAGTCCCTGTTCTAAATACTACTCCACCCCTAGGCTGTACCTTCACTTAGTCCACCACAAAGCCCCTCTTCTCAAATGGAGATTAGTTTCCAACCATAAGTAAAGTACATTCATTTGTCCAATCATAGAACACAAAAAGGTCAAAAGTTCCCCACCCCTGGATCACAATTGAATCTACCCCAGAGTTACAACAAGTTTAAGCACAGCACTTAATACCCAAATGGAGGTCTTTTCTTCATCTTGACAGGAGGCAAGTTCTCAGCAATCTTAGTTCCTGGGGAGACAAGGCTTAGCAAGGCCACAAGATACATTGCCAGTCTCTTCATTAATTCATACTCTGTCTGCAGAACAGTCCTAGAACCCCTGAAAACATTAGCAAAACCCTCTCCCAGGATTTCTGTAAACATACAACAAGAAAATCCTTCTTCAGGGCTTCTGAACCAACAGAAAGGTTCCCAGACCCCTGCAACAACAGCACTGTCCTTCACCAGTGGACAGTATTCACTCTCTGTCTGCAGGACAGTCTCAGGAGCTCTCAACCAATAGAAAAGTTCAAGGACTTCTTCAACAGGACTGTCTTTCACCAGTTGACAAATCTGGCAAAACAACATCAAAACAGACAGACAAAGTACCAGCAAAACAGCCATGTCTCCTCAGTCCTTGGCAGCTCCAGGGGCAGGTCTCAAAATTCCAAGGTGATTCAAAGTGGCCCTCTGCAATCCTCTCGGTCTCTCTGCTTCCACGAGGGTGCTGTTTCCAAAAAGTTCTTCTGCCTCTCTCTCCTGGCTCTGCAAATCTATGTCAACAGCTCCTCCCAGTTCAAGACTTTCTTTTCACATCAACAAGTCCATCCCACAGGTGGGATTAACAAGCTCTGGGTTTCAACACAATCAGTTTGAAAACCAAGCCAATACAGGGGAATCTTTATATTCCATTACTATCACAACTGGAAACTTGGATATAGGAGCTAGTGGGCAGGAGAAAGTATGGATTCTGGAAGTGTTAATCTCTTTGTACGTCCCACTCACCAGTAACATATAATGAATTTAAGAAACGTTTCCCTGTTAGCAGAACGCTTGCTCATTGTGCTGAATTAAAGGTAGTAATCTAGTCCTTTACTGGTATTGCTTCATTTTTTCCTCAAGGAATAATCTCTACTAGATTTAGCTTTATGTACAGATTGTGATGTGGACTAAATTGTGATTTCATTGAAATAGGGAATGCCCAGATGAGAAAATTCCTCCTACCTATTCAGGAAATTTGTAATCTTACCTAGAACACTAGAGACTCACTGATTTTCCCATGATCAAATAAACCATAGGTGTCAGAAGCAAGCCCTGATCCAGGTGTTTCTGGATCTGGGTTCATCTCTTTTTCCACTATCTCATAATGTCCATATGATATGATAATCTCTATGTATAGACTCTCTGGTTTATTGAAACTTGCACACTGTAAGACAATGATTAAAATATTCTTGCATTGCATTTTGAACTTCTAAATGTGATCAGTGTCTGCTTTTCACCTCCTTGTAGTGCAGACCCACTGAAGCAAGGATATGTCTCTCCTCTCTCTACAAAAATTTAAACCTCCCATAAAAATCTATACATGAATGAGCATTATTTCTGCCCATGAAAAGTTTAGTGGCCTCAAAATTTTCTACAAAAGAATGGGACAAATTAAATAATAAGAATGAAGGGACTTTGAGCAATGGGAAGGAAGGGAATTAATTGAACAGATAACCAGAATCTCATATTGCAGGAGACCAAATCATGATTGGCTTCTCTTCCAAAGCTCAACCCTCCTTCAGAGAGTTATGACATCATAACCCATCTAATGGAGATATAAGTTTTGACTTAAATTTTCTTTAATAAGCAAGAAATTGGAAATATGAAGGTCCCTTTTGCTATACGGCCACGAATTTTCCTTCAGTCTTCTCTTGGGAAAGGGATTGAGAATCTACTCTGATTATGATTCCCATTTTCAGCAGCAGAAACTCTTCAGGTTAAGGAACTGGTTGCTAAGTAAGAGACATCCAGTGATCCTGAAACCCACTCAATGCTAATAAATTCTTTTCCATATGGTGGCCAACAAAAGGAATGTTTGCTCATTTCAAATTACACCCTTTATATCAAATACCTCCAAAAACAAAGGTTCATAAAGCATGTTCAAAATACAAGAACCAGTTGTTGAACTCTGGCATAGCATCTGCTTGGGTCTCTCATTTACATAGTAGTGCTTTACAGATGAGAAATCCTGAAATGTCCCATTATATAAATATATAGGGAAGTATAACAGAACAATTGAAAGGGAGTCAGTTAGAAACAAGAGTCCTGACAATGCTGAGCTTAGTCCCAGTCCTAGTTTTCTTCTAATTGGAAGGAGAAAAACACAGTACTTTTTGAGGAAAGTTATTAGAGAAAATAACTAGCAGCAATTTCTTTTTCTAATATTTCATTATATTTAAAACACTGTTGGGGCCTTTCCATTGCTTTCCATTTGATACCGAGTTTATTAGCAAAGTTTGTCACTTAGGAGGACCTTGTTCTCCTGTCCATTGTTTCTTGGCATATCCAGGGTTATGTCATCAACAATCCTCCCAAATATCAGCCAAATTAGGTTCAAATATAATTGGGAAACATTTAGCAAAATAAAAAAAGACAAATATATAGTTTTTTAAGTCATTATGTGGCTCAACAGGGATTCTTATATGCCAATTAGTGGCTGCCATTACTATTTCTGTTTGACTTAGAATATTGACAAGTACTTCTTTGGAAATTATTTTTGGACATTGCTTTATCTTGGCTCAATTTTGGTGACAATCTGAATGTGTTCCTATAATACAAATTAATTCTAAAAAAGATATGACACATGTAAGTAGCAATTTAGCACTTGTTATGATACGGTCATATTAATTTGTTTTGATATCTCTGTTGTTCAACATATCCAGCACCTTCTAAACATTTAGCCTATCAACCTTTGGTTTCTTTCCTATCATTGCTACCAGGTATATTTTTCTTTTCACAAGAATTGTATTTATTTAAGATATATTTCATTAATTTTTGCATTACTATAATTTCCTCTGGTGTGATGATTAAAATGCTTGTAGAGACAGTTTTTCTAAGTAATTTAGTCTTTTATTAATAAGGTCAGCATGGTATTAATAAAATGTTGTTCATTTGGCTCTCTCTCTCTCTCTTGGACCAAAGAAAACCATGGTGGTGGAAACACGGTTTCTACCTTTTTCAAAAAGCAGGTGTTAAATGAGGAACTAAGAGTGACATTATGTCACTTTTGCTAGAGAAACTATTTCTATAATCAGATCACACCTATTTTTCTGTTAGTTTGAGAATATCTCCCAATCCTGCTTAGAACAAAATTGTCTTCCCCTCCTTAGATAAATTACTTACAACGTTGGGTGGAGTCTCACCAAGATTGAGGGAAGTTAATTCAATGTCCTATGAGAGACTGAACTCAAAAACAGGGCTTTGGAAACAAATCTCATCAAGATTTTGGCTATTAATAATAATTTCTCTCACTACTATCCTTCTCAAGGGATATCCCATGAAATAAATTTTTAAAAATAGAAATAAAAGGTAAAAGCAATCAATAAATCCAAAAAGTCTGAAAATGTGTTCAATGTACCAAATTTGTAGACCTCCCATCTCTGTAAAGAAAAGTTTCAGAGTGTATTCTCATGACTACCCAATGCAATAGTTTTATTTTGTGTAAATTTAAAAGATTTACTTTTGGATATTTTGTGCTTATTATTTCCATTTCCAATCTTTCATCATTCACTGTACACACAATTTCCGTAGTTGTATTTGCTTCACCCTGTATCAGTTCATATAAATCTTTCCATGTTTTCTATATTCACCATTTAATAATTACTTATGACAGTTTAATATTCCTTTTTTTAATTTAATTAAATTTTGCTGATTTTTAGTTTATATCATTCATTTCCACAAGATTTGGAGTTACAAATTTTCTCCCCATTTTCCCCTACCCACCACCTCAAAACCACAATCCCACTGTATGCCCCCTCCCCCAATCTGCATTCTCCTATAATCTCCCCCATCCCCCCTTCAACTTTCCAATAGGGCAAGATGGATCTCTATATACCAGTGCCTGTATATCATATTTACCAGTTGCATGTAATATATATGTGTATATACATATATATATACATATATATATATATATATATATATATATAATTTGATTTTAAAACATTGGATTCCAGATTCTTTTCCTTAGTTCTTTATCACCCAAACTTACTGAGAAGATAAGCAATTCAATATAGGTTGTACATGTGTACCTACACAAATCATTTCCATAGTTGATATATTGTGGAAGATTGACTATATTTCTCTCCATGCTATCCCATGCTCACTTGCTCTAATCTCTTCTTTGACACTGTCCCTTTTCAAAAGTGTGTGCTTCCAACTTCCCTCCCCCCCAAAGTGCCCTCCCTTTTATCATTCCCCTCTCATCCCTTTCCTACATACTCTCCTGTAAGGTGAGATACCCTACTTAGTGTATATGTCGTTCCCTCCCTAAGTCAAATCCAATGAGAATAATTTGGCTAATTCCCTTTTGCCTTCCTGTTCTTCCCCTCCATTGTAACAGATTTTCCTTATCTCTTCTATATGGGATAATTTACCCGATTCTGTCTCTCCCCATCTCCTTTCGTTATATTCCTCTCTCACCTCTCAATTTCACCTTTTAAATATCATCCATTCCTATTCCACTGCTCTTGTGCCCTCTCCCTATGTATACCTGCACACACACACACACACACATGTGTGTGTTTATGTATATATCTATATATATCTATATTTATATATATGTATATGGACATTCACATATGTATTCATACACCCATATACCCTCCTAGATAGACATGTCAATGTATATATGTGTATATAAATAGTTTGACTTTGATAAGTTCCTTGTGATTTCTTTTCCCTGTTTACCTTCTCATGTTTCTCTTGCTTCTTGTATCTGAAAGTCAAATTTTCTACTCAAGTCTGTTTTTTGCATCAAGAATGTTTGAAAGTGCTCTATTTCATTGAATGACTATATTTTCCTCCCAAACATGATACTCAGTTTTGCTGTGTAGGTGATTCTTGGCTTTAATCCCAGCTCCTTTGATCTCCAGTATATCATATTCCAAGCCCTTTGATCCCTCAGTGTAGAAGCTACCTGGTTCTGTGTTATCCTGATTGTGTTTCCACATTATTCAAATTGTTTCTTCTTGGCTGCTTGTAATATTTTCTCCTTGATCTGGGAATTCCAGAACTTGGGTATAATATTCCTAGGAGTTTTCTTTTGGGGATCTTTTTCAAGAGGTAATCAGTAAATTCTTTCAATTTCACTTTTGCCCTCTGGTTCTAGAATATCAGGGCAATTTTCTTTGATAAATTACTGAAAGATTGTGTCTACACTCCTTTTTTTGACCATGGCTTTCATTTAGTCCAATAATTTTTAAATGGTCTCTCCTGGATCTATTTTCCAGGCCAGTTGTTTTTCCAATGAGGTATTTCACATTGCCTCCTATTTTTTTCATTCTTTTACATCTGTCTAATGATACCTTTATTTCTCTTAAAGTCATTATCTTCCATTTGCTCCAATCTAAGGCTGAAGGAATTATTCTCTTCAGTAACCCTTTGAGATTCTTTTTCCAGCAAATTCGGCTTTTTCAGGCATTCTTCTCCTCATTGGCTTTTTGAGCCTGTTCTGTCGTTTCTTCAGTCAGTTTGTTGACTGT
The DNA here is from genome assembly GCF_028583685.1 of Petaurus breviceps papuanus. Taxonomy (NCBI): domain Eukaryota; kingdom Metazoa; phylum Chordata; class Mammalia; order Diprotodontia; family Petauridae; genus Petaurus; species Petaurus breviceps. The sequence goes on along the minus strand of NW_027186315.1, from coordinate 648,470 downwards.
CTTTTATCAATTTTCTTTCATCATTCTCATTTTTCTTCCCAATTTTTCCTCCACTTCTTTCATTTAATTTTCAAAATCCTCCTTAAAGTACTCTATGGCCTTTAACCAGTTCATATTTTTCTTGGAAGCTTTTGGTTCAGGAGGTCTGACTTAGTTTTCTTCCTCCTCTTCCATGTTTTGATCCTTTTTGTCCTCAAAAATGGATCCAAAGTCAGATTGCTATGCTTGCTTTACTTACTTTGCTGGTTCATGTTGCCATTCAATTACTTAAATTTTGAGTTTTTTGCCAGAGTAGAACTCTGCTTCTAGAGAGAAAAGTTTTGTCCCAAATCACTGGGGTTTTCCCAGCTGCCAGGCTACTTTCTCTAAAGCTTCCACTGGCTCTGGCATCTATTCACCCACCCCAGGACCTCCACCCTAGACAGCAATCCAGATCCCAGAAGATTAAAGCAAGAAATACTAAGCCTTCAAATGGTTGCTTGGTCCCCCTAAAATCTGATGGCCAGGAGCTCTGAAGCAGCCACATGTTGGAGGTCACTGCAACTCAGCGAGTTTTTCCTTCTGAGGGCAGAGGCTGGACTGTTCTCCTGGATCCTTTGTTCCCAAAGTACACTGACCCCTCTCTTTATCTTTGGTGTTTATGGGTTGATAATTCTGGAAACCACCACAGCTGATGGTGATCCACTCTCCTGAAGTCCCTCCAGCTGTGGCTGGTCTGCCTGCCCTGGAGCTGAAACCACAGGCCCATGTGGTTCTGGGCTCTGCTCCCAGTGTACTGCAATGGACCCTTCCTGCTGGTTTGCCGGGCTCTCTTCAGTGCAAGTTATGGTTCTCTCTGTGACTTTGTGGTTTCTGTAGCTCTAAAGTTTGTTTAGAGTCATTTTTATAGGCATTTGAGGTGGTTTTGGGGGGAGCGCAGGGAGTGTTCCCACTTCGATGCTATCATCTTCACTCCTCCCCCTTGAAAATAAGACAGTTTAGTATTCTATTATATTCAGGTGCAACAATTTGTTTAAACATTTCCGAGTTATTGCATATGTATTTTGTTGCCAATTCTTTGCTATCACATACACAAAAAAATGCTTCAAATGTTTTGATGTATATGGGGAATGCTTTTCATCAGGAACCTCCTTGACATGTAGACCTAGTAGAGAAACTCTGGTTCAAAGGGGAAGGGCATTTTAAAAAATCTATTTGCAAAATTCCTCTTTTTCTTATTACTGTAGATTCCCATGTCTATTAAAAATTCACTAGTGTGCCTATTTTTCCATAATACCTGAAACATTTACTATACAAATCTTTGGCCATCTTTGACAATTTGTAAAGTATGAGCTGAAATCTTAATGTTGTTTTGATCTGTATTTTTCTATTATTCATATAATTATATATATATATGTGCATAAATATATACGTACATATATCCATATATATAATTGTTTGGAGCTTATTTTATCTTTGCAAAGCATTTTAAAAATATTATTTAGCTTTATTCTCACAACAACACTGGGAGGTAGATATTTTATCTTTGTTTTATAAAAGAGGAAAATGAAGCAGAGAGGGTTTAATTGACTTGTTTAGAGACACATAGCAATTAAATGCTATGCTATGAGGCCAGATTTGACTTTGAAGTCTTCATAACTCTATATGCATCATTCTATCTACTTTTCTGCTTAACTGTAATGGTAATGGTAATTTGAAGATCTCCCCAGTCCCCTAATAGGCCTAATATAATCACATGAAGTCTGTGATGGGAGGAGTTGAACAGGTGGAGCAGAAAGGGGTTGAGCAGAGCTGAGAGGAAGCTGACAGTCAGGGCAATTAGCACAGTGTGAGAAGTCACAGGCAAGGAGACAGCTAGACTTTTGAATGTTTGTGGGAAGGCTTTGGGAGTGCTTTCCCTGCTGTGTTATAATAATATATGAATTTCTTTTTTTTATTATGGATTCAGCTTTCTGGTGTAGGGATTTGACTTTCTGAAGTCTGAATAAATGTTTAGCTTCTGTCTTAAATATGGAGATTCTGTTATATTTTGCCATTCAGAACTTTGTTGGCATATTTGTAGTCACCATCAATGCTGTGAATATCACATTGCTGCTACATTTGGCTATGAGAATGGGAACACATGGTATCATATCTCTATTTGGAGGAAGAAGGATTGTTGATGAAGAAATGGATAATCCAGGATAGGAGGATTTACTTATTCCTCCCTGGTGAGAGAATTGGTAAAAAGTACAGAATCCTGTGAAAACTGGGAACTGAGGCTACAGAAGAGAGAACATAGTTATTTAGAAATATATTTGCAAGGAATACCAGTAAAGTCAGGGTAAGAAATGGAAAGAGTATATAGAAGAGGTTGGATTTTACTAACAGGTTACTGAGTCATATGTAAAAGCAAAACCAAGCTGTGGGAAGAGAAACCTCAGATGGAAAGGTACTTAGAGAATTGGCATGAGAAACTTTACGTGTCACAGTGTTCAGGCTCTCCATTAGACATGCAACCTAGGGAGGTCTCAGGTGGTAGAAGGGAAGGCTGCTGTGAGTTTAGCTCACAAGAAGAAGCAAAAACTAACAAAAGGAATGTACTTGCAATTTTTGCACAGACTGAGCCTAGTTACCCTGATGACTGCCAGAATGAAGCAAAATTAGATGAGGCCTCTCAGGCAGAAGCTTTCCCCATACTAGGAGGAAAGGAGAAGAACCAGGGAGGAAATACAGTCTTCAGGGAGATAATTGAGGATTTCACTCAGAAGGAGGTCACTGATACATTAAGTCAGTTCAATCAAAGGATAGAATTGTTAGTAGCTTGGATGTAAGAATCAATGATGAAGGTCCAGAGGAGTATCAGTAGGTAGCATGAATTACTTGAAATTTATAGGCATTAGTCAGAATCATTTTGTACAGCAAGTTTTTAGGGATCATCATCTGTTAAGAGGTAACAACCCATCAATTACCTTTAGCTGCCGAGGGAAGCAATAAAATGCATTCCACTGACTTCATGTATCCTGTTGGAAATAGACCCTGGTATTCACTTAAAGACTGTATGATAAAATTAAAGGAGGAGGTAAGAAAGAAAAGAATAATGGAGAAGCAAACGCATATCACAATACCCCCTTAGCAATTCCTCATAGAAATATCATGGTGAAGACAGCTCCCCCTGCTTATAAGGAAGTAATTCTGACACTACTAATTGGAGAGGCATGGCAATCTCTTTCAAAAGTGCTGGATAAGATTTCACAGCTAACTGATTTAGGAAAATGGGGAAAAAAAGATAAATTTCCTCAGGAGAGAAAAGTAAATAGCCAGTGGATTCAATCAGAATAGACTAAGAAAAGAATTGTGTACTGTTCTATTGAGAGCAGGGGTAGATTTTGGAGGATTAGTTGGCATTCCAACTAAAGAACTATACAAGATGTACCAAGAAAATGGGATTAATATTAGATTAAACAGGGAAACAAGAACTTCCCCTACAGATCCTCCTGAAACATTATATGTAAGTGTGTCACACTTACAGGGAGAATAGTATATTGGCCAGGGCCCATCTCAGATGAAAGAAAATTTTTCTCTAGCCAGAATGATGGGCCCCAAACTACAAATTGAAAAACAGCAAACAACAATGAATAAGGCTATGATAGTGGGTTCATGGACTCCAGAAGCACAGTTGACCTTATATCTACCCTGCTTCTGATTATTGTCTCCTTATTTCTCTTTGAAATTTTGTCTCATAAACTTCTTTGCTAGATTGTTTGCTGCCAGTTTATTGCCCTTCACCTGCAGATGCCTGATTGCATAAGTCAAATGTCACCTCCTGTCCATGATTTTGATATGTCACCCTTGGACCTGTCATCAACTGAGCTCCAGATGCCAGCTAAAGAAATGATTTCTCAAATGCGACTTCCTGGGGAAACAGCTCTGCATACAATTTCAGCAAGAAATAGCTGTAAAAGAAGAGAACTTCCTCCCTTACCCCAAGATTTTGGGTCCCCTTCTTTCAAGGAGGGAATGATGGGATTCTTGTGTGCAAGCCCCACACTAAGATATTGCTTTATGTTCTTATTTTCTGTTATTGCTGTTATATTGTTGTAAAATTATGTTGATGCCAGTTACCCCTAAAGTCCCATTGACCTATATAAGTGACATGAAAGACCCTGTGGCTGAATGCAATGGCAATGTGAATTTGAAGATCTTCCCTGCCCCTCCAAAGACTTAATGCAATTTATATATCTCCCCTGCTCCCTAATAGGCCAAATGTAATCAAATGGAGCCTGTTGTGGGAGGAGTTTGCCAAAAAGATAGAGCAGGAAGGGGTGGAGCAGAGCTGAAAGAAATCTGAGAGTCAGAGCAGTTACCACTATGGAAGAGAGAGGACACAAACAAGGAGGCAGCTAGCCTTGTAAGTGTTTGTTTGTGGGAAGGCTTTGGGATGGTTTTGCCATGTTCTATGCCAAGGGGTATCAACTTCTTTGTTGTTATGATGGATTCGGTATCCTGGTGTTGGGATTTAGTTTTCCGGTGTCTGAATAAATGTTTTACTTCTGTCTTTGATATGGAGAATCTGTTATATCTTATGATTCAGAACTATGCCAGTATCTTCATAGTTGCTGTCAGTTCTGTGAATATTGTATTGGTACTGCACTAAGAGTTTGCATTTCTTTTGAGAAGTGTTTGATCATATCCATCAATGACATATGCTCTGTAATTACTATTAAACTTTTTTTTAATTGGTATATTTTGGACAATTTCAGAAAAAAAAAAATTAACAATATTTTCTCACTTATTCAGTTATTTCCCTTCCTAAATTCCAGGAAATGATTTATTTGTATAGAAACTTTTCAACAGAAGATAATCAAAGTTATCTATTTTAGCTTTGATAATTTCCTCTATCTTTTTATTTATTTATTTTTTGTTAATCACGTATGTCCTATCTGTAGCTGTGTGTGACATTTCATAATCTTTTTTTTTATGGGACTATGTTAAGGAATATCTTGAAAGGTGCTAATTAAGTCTAATTTCTGCCAGAATTCCTTCAAGTTTCCCAACATTTTTTTAAATAAAACAATGAGTTCTTTTCTGCATTATTTATGTTTTCAAGTTAATCAATATTTGTGCTTTTGAATTTCTGTGTTCCCGGTTGTCTCTTTTCTACTCTATTCCATTCATATGCCTTTATTTTCAAGCAGTTTTTTGACTACTTATTTATTATAGTTTGATAACTGGAAATACAAATATCCCTTCATCCGAATTATTTTCCTTTATTCCCTTATGACTGCCACTCTAATATATTTTTGGAAATTATGTTTATCCAGTTATGTAATGTATATATTTGATCAAGTGATTGGTAAAGCATTAAATATCAAAATTTTATTTGGTGGTTTTGTTATTTTTATTGTATTGGCACAGACTAGATATGAACATTGAGTATTCTCCCAGTTATTTAAGGGTGGTTTATTTAAGTAGTACTTGTAATTGAATCTATATAAGTATACTACTATATGCTATGTTAGTTTGATCCCCAAATATTTTATTGATAACTTAGTTACTTAAAATAACAGTTCTCTTTCAATTATTTCTTAGAATTTTATTTTATATATCATATTGCATTATACTTATTTTGTATTATGCTATTATGTTATATTAAGTAATACTATCTATCACAATATAGTGTATTCAGTTCTAATCTCTTTTACTCTACTTCATGGAAAAAAAAAACTGTTGCTTTTGTCAATTTATATTAATATCAACTCTCAATTTGTATATTTGATGATTCCTTGGGATTTTTCTAAATCAACTATCATGTCTTCAGAAAAAAAAGACTAGTTTTATTTCCTCTCTCTCTATTGTTATGCTTTTAATATATTTATCTCATTGGATCACAGCTGTTATAATTTCCTGAACAAGTTAAATAACAGTAAAGGGAATGGTATCCTTGCTTTACACCTGAAATGACTAGCAAAATTTTACTGTATCTCCATTACACATGTTGCTTATTTTTAATTTTCGAAATACTTTTTATGATGTTCCAAGCATACTTCTATGCATTAATATTGCAGGCTTTATAGAATAAGTGAGTGATATATCTTAAGAATGGATTTTATTTTTACATCTTTAATTATAATCTTCTGGTTTTGGATGTTTTATTAATTCTTATATATCCAACTTTGACGTGATTCTTTGGATGAATTACTGTAATATATTTGACTGAAATTTATTTTTAATCAAATGATATTGAGGTATTATTCATTTTCTGTATTTTATTGTCTTATCAGATGACTCTAGTAAGGTGCAGTACTTCTCAACAAAATTCTCAGTTTTGAAAATAATGTAGCGTGTGTGAAATTGTTCTTTAAAAATATGATATGGGGGTGGCCAGGTAGCACAGAGCATAAGAGCACCGGCCCCAGAATCGGGATGACCTGGCTATCGAATCTGGGCTCAGACTCTTCGCTCCCACCCAGAAATGCCTGGACGAATAACCTTGAGCAAGTTACTTAACCCCAATTGCTTAGAGGTGGGTCAGCAATAAGCACCGGGATGACCTGGGGAACAAATCCGGGCTCAGATACTTACGACCACACCCAGAAATAACTCGCCATGTAACCTTGAGCAAGTTACTTAACCCCAATTGCTTTAAAAAGTATATATGATATGGTTTCTTTGAATCCATCAGATCCAGAAGAATGCCCATCCACTTAGTAGTTTAATTACAGCAATTATCTATTTCTTTTCCAGATATTGTACTGCTTAAGAACTTTGTTCCTCTGTTAGTTTGGGTATTGTATATGATATAAAGTTTCCCTTATTTCCTTTATGTTCTTAGTTTTGGTAGAATATATGAACGTAGTAAATTCTGTTAATTTTTTTTGTTTACACTTTATCTTGCTCATTTGCTACTTTCTTAATTTGATTTTGTCTTGTTCATTTTTTTTAATGTAAGGACTAAAAGTTTATCAATATTACTATGATTTCAAAACGATCAGAATTAACTTTTGTTTACCATTGCTATAGTATTTTTCCTGAAATTTACTGATTTCTCCTCTAATTTTGTTATCACCACTATTGTAATTTGGTTAGATTAATGTATTTGTTGGATTTCATTTTTTTTAATCATTAGTTCATTGATTCTCTTATTTTTCCCCCCTTTTGTTACTGTTATATATGTGTGAGAGTATATACACATGCATACACATATTTAAAGATCTATGTATGTATGTATCAAATACACACACCTACACATACACATATGCTATTTCATAAGCAACATTTTCTTTCACATTACTAAGACTATTGCTATAATTTGTTGCTTAACTCAGTCTTTGTTCGGGTTTTCATGGACAAATTTAAGTTTGGTTCATGTTTTTTTTTGTTTTTGGCCCCAACACAAATTACTAGTATTATTGTATTATTGTCTATCAGAACATGTTTAACATTTGCAAATTTTAATACTTGTTTGCAATATCTCCATATATGATATATTTTAGGGTTCTATGTAGTTATGAAAAAGACATGCCTTTTTAGTAGTCCCATTTAGAGGACACCATATTTAATGCATTTATCCATCAATTTATTAAAATTTATCTATAGGATTTTTTCACTAATTTATCTTTAAATTTGTATAAAACTGAGGATAGAAATTTAAACTCTCCTCATGCAATTATATTACTATATCTTTGTGACACAATTATTTTACTTTTTTTAAAGTTAGAAGTGAATGCATTTAGAATATTACTTTTAATGATTCTTTTTCTTTGTCCATGGTTTCTTTTACACAAATGCAGTTTCTCTCTTTTATCTCTTTTTATACTGTGGGTAATATGTTGGTTTGTTGTGGTTTTGCTTTTTCTTTTGCGTTGCCTGATAACATGATTACAACTTTTTTTTTTCAATTCACTTGACTCATAAGGATTTTGTTGGCTAATACTTTATTTTTCTTTTATGTTTATCTTTGGCATTTTGGTATGTTTCTCATAAACAAAATATTCTAAGATTTTCTCTTCTTTCTTTAAAATATATTTTTATATTTATTAAATTTATTTCATTCATTTCCATAAGATTTTGATTTGCCAATTTCCCCATTTCTTTCCCTACCCCCACCCAAAGATAGCAAGCCTACTGAGAACTCTTTACCACAGTCTGCTCTCTCCTATATCCCCCCATACCCTCTCTAGCTTTCTAATAGGGAAAATGGATTTCTATACCCCAGTGCTGGCATATTTTATTTCCCAGTTGCATTTGTTCTTACAACTTTGATTTCCAGATATTTTCCCTTTTTTTCCTAATCACTCACCCCTACTGGGATGATAAGCAATTCAATATAGGTTGTACATGTGTAGTTATATATAAAACATTTCCACAGTATTTACATTGTGAAATACCTCATTTTCCTCCATCCTATCCTGTACAACCCCATTCCATTCTCTACCTTGACCCTGACACTTTTCAAATTTATGTGTTTCTTAATAGGCTCTCCCCCAACCTGCCCTCCCCTCCATCATCCCCACCCTTATCCCCTTCTCCTCTACTTTCCTGTAGGGCAAGATAGCCAAATGAGTGTGTATGTTATAACCTCATTAAGACAAATTCAGTGAGATTCAAATTGATCCATGCCCTTTTCACCTTTCTGCTCTTCCTCTCCATTGTAACAGTTTTATCTTGCTTCTTTTTTATGACACAAATTGCTCTATTCTTTCTCTCCTTTTCTAATTCCTTCATTATATTCCTCTCTGAACACTTAATTTTATTTTTTAGATATCATCCCTTCATATTCAACTGATCCTCTGTTCTCTGTCTATGTATACATGTACACATACATACACACACTTACATATTTGTCTATACACACATAAACCATTCTATACATACATATATGTATGCATAAACATACATATATACATACACACAAAAAACCACCAACATATGTATTTATGTATGTATGTGTGTATTCCCTTAGACTATCCTCATACTGAGAAAAGTCTCATGACTTACAATTACCATTTTGATATGTAGGAATGTAAATAGTTCAACTTTAATAAAATTTTTATGATTTCTTTTTCCTGTTTACCTTCCCATGCTTCTCTTGCTACTCATATTTGAAAGTTAAATTTTCTGTTCAACTCTGTTTTTTTCATCAAGAATATTTGAAAATCCTGGCCATGTAACCTTGAGCAAGTTACTTAACCCCAATTGCTTAGGGGCAGCCAGGTGGCTCAGTGAGTAAGAGCACCAGCTCCAGTGTCGGGATGACCTGGGGATCGAATCCCAGGCTAAGATACTTACTACCAAACCCAGATATAACTGGCCGTGTAACCTGGAGCAAGTTACTTTGCCCCGATTGCTTAAAAAAAAAAAGAATATTAGAAAATCCTTTAATTCATTAAATGACCATATTTTCCCCTAAAGCACTACACTAAGTTTTGTAGGGTAGGTGATTCTTGTTTTTCATCCTAGCTTCTTTGATCTCCAGAATATCATATTCCAAGCTCTTTGATTTCTTAATGAAGAAACTGCAAGATTTTGTGTTATCCCGATTGTGTTTCCACTATACTCAAATCATTTCTTTGTGAGAGTTTGTAATATTTTCTCCTTGTCCTGCAAGCTCTGGAATTTAGCAATGATATTCCTAGGAGTTTTCTTTTAGGGATCTTTTTCAAGAAGCAATAAGTGAATTCTTTCTATTTCTATTTTTCCTTCTGGTTGTGGAATATGAGGGCAATTTTCCGTGAGAATTTCTTGAAGGATGCATTCTAGGCTTTTTTTTTTTAAGCAATTGGTGTTAAGTAACTTGCTCAAGGTTACATGACCAGTTATTTCTGGGTGTGGTACTAAGTATCAGAGCCCAGATTCGATCCCAGGTCATCTCGACTCTGGAGCCGGTGCTGTTACTGTGCCACCTGGATGCACCTAGGGTTTTGTTTTGTTTTTTTAATCAAGGCTTTAAGGTAGTCCAGTAATTTTGGAGTGATCTCTCCTGGATCTATTTTCCAGCTCAGTGGTTTTTCCAATGAGATATTCCATATTACCTAAATTTTTTTTCATTTGTTTGGATCTGTTTTATATTATCTTGATTTCTCATCAAGTCATCAGGTTACATTTGCTCCAATGTAATTTTGAAGGAATTATTCTCTTCTGTGAGTTTTTGAAATTCCTTTTCCATTTGGGCAATTTGTATTTTCAAGGCATTCTTTTCCTCATTGACTTTCGGGGCTTCTTTTACCTTTTGAGTTAGTCTATTTTTTAAGGTGTATTTTCTTTAGTATTTTGGGGGTATCCTTTAGCAGGCTGTTGATTCACTTTTCATGATTTTATTGCATCATTCTCATTTATCTTCCCAATTTTTCCTCCACTTCTATTACTTGATTTTCAAAATACTTCTTGAGCTCCTCCATGGCTTGTCAGTTCATATTTTTCTTGGAAGCTTTTGATGAAGTAGTTTTGACTTCATTCCATGTTTTGATCCATTTTATCTCCAAAAAAGGACTCTATTGTCTGATTGTGCTTCTCTCTACTTGCTCATCTTGTCAGCCAATTACTTGACTTTTGAGCTCTTTGTCACAGCAGAACTCAGCTTCTAGAGGGCATCAAGCTATGTCCCAAATTGCTGCGTTTTCCACAAATGTTATCAGAGTTTTGAGGAGGGTGCTCTCTCTAGAGACACCACAAGCTCTGCCACATTGCTACACACCCCAGGACCACTACCCAAAACTGTGATCAAGATCTAAGCAGGTCAAATAAATAGTAATTACCCTCTGAATGGTGCTAGGTTCCCCTATGCTCTGCAGGCCAGGAGCTCCAGAGGCAACCATGCAGCAGCAGCTACAGCCTCATCACCTCTGGAACTTCTCACCCCTGGGGGTATGGGCCAGACGATGCTCTTCTGTCACCGGATTCCAGCAGAGTTTCCCACTGAACTTTTACTTTTATTTGAGGTTTATGGGTTGAGAAATCTGGAAACTTCACCAGCTGCCAGTGACTCATTCTCCTGAAGCCTGCTCTGGCCAGTCTCTGCTGCTATTTGGTGCCACCCTGGGGCTAGAATAGCTCAGCTGAAATGGGACTCTATGTGGCTCCTAGCTAAGTTCTATATATACTTTTTGTCCATCTGTCAGGATGCCTTCAGCGAGAGATTTATTTCCCTCTCCCACTTTGTGGGTTCTGTAGCTCTAAAATTTGTTTAGAGTCATATTTTACAGGTACTCAAGGTGGTTGGAGATGAAGCCCAGCAGAGTGACTGTTTTCACTCTGCCATCTTGTCTCTGCCCGTTGGATTGTTCAATCCATTCACATTTTAAGTTATATAGTTTAGTATTACATTATGTTTAGTCTATCTTTCCTGAATTGAAATTTTCCCTATGATTATGTATATACACAGCAATTTTATCTTGAATTATTTTAGCTTTATCTACTTTAAAAGAATTACATTTGCAATCTATTTCTGTGGCTCACCCTGAAGCATCTCTTTCTTCCTGTCTAGCAAATTCCCCCCTAATTTTTGGACCAGTTTTTTTTTTTGTTTGTTTTAGTATTTTAACTGTTTTTTCCTTCTTTTTCCTACTTTTCTAATACTTCTTCCTTTTTTAGCCCTGTCAGTTAAGCGTTCAAGCAAAATCTCCCTTAGCTTCCTTCAAAAATTTTTGTTAGGGTTTGCCCTGGTTTTATTTCTTTTTTCTTTTTCTTTTTTTTTTAAAGGCTGCTCAAAGTTTATTAGTTTCAGTGGAGTACAAAGTAACAGGTTACTGAGGCTATTGAAAAGCACATAGGTAATTCAGATAGTAAAAAAAAAAATACAATAGCAGTGTGGTTTCTTTTACTTGTTTTTTGGTGTTTTGCTTGTTTTCCTTAAAACACACACACACACACACACACACACACACCGCACAACTACTTCTACACTTACACAGCCTATCTATTCTAAAGGAAGACGTGGGAGAGGGAAGGGAGGGGAGGGGAGGGGGAAATGGGCTCTTATGCCTAGCACACTTCAGAAGCAGGGGAGAAGCAGGAAGGGTGCTGCTGCTCATGCAAAAGGCCCACTGGTCTTGCTGGGCTCGCTAACATGCCAGTTCCTCATGGCCTCCTGAGCCAGGTCACAAGTGATCATGCCATGAGCAACCTGGAAAGTTCCTGAGTGCTCTGGGGATTCCAATACAGTTGAAATGAAGGGATGACTCGAGTTGCAGTAGAAGAAGCTTGCCCAGCAGTGGCCTGGGTCTGATTTGGGAAGACCAGGATGGCGGGGGATCACTTTCCCAGAGTGCTCAGCACTTCCACAGGAGCTATTGCTGGAGGTGGAAAACAGACGCCTTCGGTAGTAGTTGCTACAAGTGAACCGCTGGACGGAATTGCTCCCATATTGCTTGTTCTTCTTATGATGATGTAAACCTTAGTTGCGGCTCCCTAGCAGCCCCTCTCAGCCAGGGGACTGCGGCGCACGATCACGGGTGACCTGGCTCGGGGGAAGGGGCCGCTAGGCCACAGAGCCCATTTGTAAAGGGTATTATGGGAGGATACTCCACAGCAACGAAAATGTGAGAGTTCTTTGTGTTTTCTTTTGGGGTTAGAAAAAAAATCTTTTCCTTAATATCTTCAATATTTCTCTTCCTTTTCTTTATATTCTTGACTTTTATTATATGATTCCTTCATCTGAATTTTTCATGAAAATTTCTAAATAATCTATTTTGAATTTCCATTTCTTAACAGACTCTGTTAAGATCTCACCTTAACATTTTTTTCCCCCTTTGTGCATCAATCTTAGAATGAACAATTTCTGCAGGTGATAGGGAAGATAGAAATATCTATTTTCCTATGTACAAGAAAATAATCAAAATATTAAGCAGCACTAGGACAAGGACACATGACTGGTGTAACCATGCTTCCATCTTTCCATTGAATTATTAACAACTGTTCTTTGAGTCGGGCTACTGTAATAGAAAGTAAAATAGGATATTTTGCTTTTTTTCAGGATTGAGTTTAAGCTAATCAAGTTCCTTCATGCCTTGACTTTGATTGTAGCAAGAGTCTTTGATTAGAAACAGTATACATTGTGTTGGGCTTAATAGGCCTAAGTGTGTTTGAAGATCTTCCCTTCCCTTAATATATCTAAGGGAATTTGAAGACTTCCCCTGCCCTTAATAGGTGGCATGTAATCACATGGAAGCCCACAATGTGAAGAGATTGCCAAAGGGGTGCAAAGGGAAGGGTGAACCAGGAAGAAGTAGAGCAGAGAAAACATGAACAGAACTGCACTGAGCAGAACTGAGAGAGAATATGTTTATGATGTTGGTGCTCTATCTGTTTGTATATGTTACTTTCTCAGACAGAAGTTATGTCTGTGGTTCTGTGTTGATTTTACTTTGTCATATAGAAACAATCTGTTTGTTAATCTGTGTAATTTGTCAGAAGCACTCTATTTGTCTTGATTTCTCAGGCAGGAAGTGAATTGAGATGATACTACTTGTCACGTGTGTTTATTGGTGTAGCCCTGTTAAGCTTTGTTTTCCTAGAAACAGAAACTGAAACGAGTGTGGAGTGGAGAAGTCCTGGTTAGCTGAAATACGGAACAAGAACAGAGAGCTGCCTGTTAGTGAATCCAGGAAAGACTTGGGTGAATCCAGCATAGAGCTGGGAGTGGTCAGCCAGTGGAGGAGGAGTCTTGGGCTTTAGAAGTTAGTCTCAAGTTAATATGAAAGAGGACCTTACTTGGATAGTCTGTATTGACAGATGTGATTATAACTTACTGTGACCTAGGCATGGATGACATTTTCACTTTCTGCTACGCATTAATGATGATTGGAAGCCAGCCTCAAATTAAGACAAATTAGTACTTTACTAGGATACTCTGCATTGAGTAGAGATTGTGAAATACTGTGACCTAGGGGTGGATGGTGTTTGAATTTTCTGCTACCTCTTAAAGATGATGATAAGATATACTGAATGATGTGTTGTTTAAGACTATATAGACAGCTTCATAACAAGTTGTTATGTTATGCTATTGTGAATATTATGCTTTACTTTCTTGAATGTTATGTTTAGTTTATTGCTGAATAAATAACATGTTCACTATTAAAGTTATTCACAGCAGCAGTGTTCAGGAGAGAAGCTATGATTGGATTTACTACAACACAATAAGTTCTGAGTATATCTGGTTGTATTATCATCTAATCAATGTCTTTCCCACAAGGATATTATGTGAGTTTTTATCATAAGCTTTGATGCTAAAAAAAAGTCTTTCTCAAATATTTTAACACAGTGATACCTAAGGTTAATCTGCAAAATAGGTAAAATCTAATCTGGTCACTTCCCTCCTCTACTAGTTCAACAATCTTGTCAAAAATGAAATGAAATTAGTCTTTAATTATCCTTTTTTAAATATTTGTTTTTAAAACTTTCATTTCCAAATTCCTTTCCTTTATCCCTCCACAATCACCCCTACTGGGGAGACAAGCAATTCAGTATAGGTTGTACAGGTGTAGCTATGCAAAATGTTTCCATAGCAGTTTTACTGTGAAAGAATAACTATATTTCCCTTCATCCTATTGTGACCCCCACTTATTCTCTTTTTCACTTTGACCCTGTTCTTTGTCAAAAGTGTTTGCTTCTAACTACCCTCTCCACCAATCTTCCCTCACTTCCATCATCCCTCCTCTTATCCCCTTCTCCCCTACTTTCCTGTAGGGTAAGTTACTCAACTAAGTGTGTATGTTACTCCCTCCTCAAGCCAAATTCAATAAAAGTAAGGTTGACCCATTCCCTTTCACTTTCCTGCTCTTCCCCTCCATTGTAAATGTTTTCTCTTGCCTATTTTATATGACATAATTTACACCATTCTATCTCTCCCTTTCTCCTTCTCCCAATATATTCCTCTCTAACCTCTAAATTTTAATTTTTAGATATCATCCCTTCATAATCAGCTGATCCTCTGCCATCTGTTTATGCATACATGTACACACATATACACACACTCACTCACACACACACACATATATATGTATACACACACTCCTATACATACATATGTATGTAAGTATACAAACATATATTCTCTTGAACCATCTCCATACTGAAAAAGTCTCATGAGTTACACTCATTGTTTTTCCATGTAGCAATGTAAATAGTTCAACTTCAATAAGTTCCTTATGATTTCTTTTTCCCGGTTTACTTTCTCATGCTTCTGTTCTTGTATCTGAAAGTTAAATTTTCTGTTCAGCTCTGTTTTTTTCAACAAGCATGCTTAAAAGTCCTCTATTTCATTGAATGAACATATATTCCCCTGAAGCATTATACTCAGTTTTGCTGGGCAGGTGATTCTCGGTTTTAACCCTAGCTCTTTTCACCCCTGTAATATCATATTCCAAGCCCTTAGATCCTTTAATATAGAAGCTGCTAGGTATTTTGTTATCTGGATTGTTTTTCCACAATCCTCAAATTGTTTCTTCCTGACTACTTGTAACATTTTTTTTCCTTGACCTGGGACCTCTGGAATTGGGCTATAATATTCCAAGGAGATTCTTTTGGGGAAATTTTTCAAGAGGTGATCAGTTAATTCATTCAATTTCTATTTTGGTCTCTGGTCTAGGGAATATCAGGCTAACTTTTTCTTGATAATTTGTTGAAGGATGCAATTTAGGCTCTTTTTTTGGTCGTGGCTTTCAGGTAGTCCAATAATTTTTAAATGATCTCTCCTGGACCTATTTTCTAAGTCAGTGGTTTTTCAAATTAGGTATTTCATATTGCCTAATAATTTTTTCATTTGTTTGGATCTGTTTTATAATATCTTATTTCTAATAAAGACATTAGCTTTCATTTGTTCCAATATAATTTTGAAGGAATTATCCTCTCCAGTGAGTTTTTGGAATTCCTTTTCCATCTGACCAATTTGACTTTTTGAGGCAGTCGTCTCCTCATTGATTTTTTGGACCTCATTTGCCATTTTAATTAGGCTATTTTTAAGTTGTTATTTTCTTCATTCAGTCTGTTGACTTGCTTTTCTTGATTTTCTTGCACCATTCTCATTTCTCTTATCTTTTACTCTACTTCTCTTACTAGATTTTCGAAATCTTTCTTGAGCTACTCCATGCCCTGCAACAAGGTCATATTATTTTTTCTGGGAAGCTTTTGATGCAGGAGTTTTGACTTTGTTGTCTTCTTATTCTATGTTTTGATTCTTTTTGTCCCCACAAAAGGATCCTATTGTCTGTTTTTGCTTCCTCTATTCACTCATTTTGCCAGCCAATTACTAAAGTTTTGAGCTCTTTGCCACAGCAGAACTCTGCTTCCAGAGTGGAGAGAGTCGTGTCCCAAATTGCTGAGGTTTTCACAGTTGTCAGAGCTATTGTCAGAACTCTAAGGAGGGCACCCTCTATAAGTCCACCACAAACTCTGGCACACTACTGTTCTTCACTCCAGGACCATCGCCAAAGTCTGCGACCCACAGACAAGCAGGTCAAAGCAAGAGTGCTTACCCTCTGAATGGTCACTTGGTCCCCCTGTGATCTGCAGGCCAGGAACTGGGGGGGGGGGGGACAGCCACATTGCAGCAACTGCAGCCACCACACCTTATCCATGTTTGCATCCCTGGGTGCAGGAGCCAGATTGTGCTTTTCCATCAACAGGTTCCAACAGAGTTCCATACTGCTCTTTAACTTTCTCTTTGTTATTTACATATTGAGAAGTTTGGAAACTGCCACAGATACTGGTGATTCACTTTCTGGAAGTCTGTTCTGGCAGGTCTGGGCTGCTGGTTGGGGATTCTCTAGGTCTTGGCCCACACAGCTCACTCAGGACTGTGCTTGGCTCCCAGTTTATTGCCATAGACTCTTCCTGTTGGCCAGGCAGGCTACCTTCACCATGAGATTTGTTTCTTTCTGCTACTTTGTGGGTTGTGTAATTCTAAAATTTGTTGCAAGTCATATTTTACAGGTATTGGAGGTGGGTAGAGTGGGAGCTCAGACAAGCTCCTGCTTTAACTCCACCATCTTGGCTCCATCTTGCATTAATTATTCTTAATGAACCCACTGACTTTGATCAATCATTATTTTTTCTTTTTCTCAGAATTATGCAACTTCCCTCATGCCCCCTTTTTTGTCATTTTAAAAGATAATACTTGCCCTTCTTCATTCTTCTAATCATGCCTTTATTTCCCATGATCTTCTAAATACCACTGTCATCAGTTCTTCATCGATTATACTTGTGTTTTCAGAATGTGAAGATGAAGTTCATCTAGGTCAGGTAACTTCAATTGTTAAACTAGAGCTAAGTATTCACACAATCTCCTTATTCTTCTTGAATATTAACTACATGTTAATAATTTTTGTTCTGTCATTTCCAGTGATTCATTGTCCTCGAAATAGCACAGAAACATAATAAAAATGTTCATCTTTGCCATTTCTGCTGTTAGATAATATTATCTCTTCTGCCTCATGCAAAAGTTTTCTTTCTTTTATTCTCTTTTCCCCCAACATAATATATATATATATATATTGCTTTTTTGGAGGGCAATTGTGGTTAAGTAACTTGCCCAATGTCACAGAGCTAGTGTTAAGTGTCTGAGTCCGAATTTGAATGCAGTTCCTCCTCATTCCAGGGCCAATGTTCTATTCACTGTGTCACCTAGCCAACCCCCACCCCTGAACATAGTTTTTGATATCCACTTTTGTCGTTCTTAAATATCTGTGACAACT
Organism: Petaurus breviceps papuanus; assembly: GCF_028583685.1. Classification (NCBI taxonomy): domain Eukaryota; kingdom Metazoa; phylum Chordata; class Mammalia; order Diprotodontia; family Petauridae; genus Petaurus; species Petaurus breviceps. Next base: position 630,801 of record NW_027186315.1, on the reverse strand, counting down.
TTATATCAAATGGTAAGACAGTAATATTTTGCTGCTACTTTCAGCTAGTCAAGTGCCTTTGACCATTGCCTTTGACTGTGTCAAGTCTTTGTTGGAAACAGTATACATTTTATTGCCCTAAACAGTCTTAAGGGATTTTGGAGAACTCCCTTGCCTTTAATTGGCCTAACATCATTGCATGGGGCCCAGGATGTTTTAATGGTAATATAATTTTGAACTTGAAGAGCCCTTTTGTGTTGAGAAAAGTAGCAGGTACTTAACATTTAGTAACTGATCAAGCCTCTGATTGGGGGATAAGAAGGTATGAACTCCTGCCCCTTGTTACTGAAGTAACAGGAAGTTGGCTAAAGGAAGTGAAGTAGGTAATACTGTGTATCTAAGAAAAGCCCCGGAGAAGCACAGTCAGCATTTTCTCGAGACCAAGATCTGGTGGCAGAACAGCTACAGAAGAATGGAGAACTGAGTCCTGAAAACTCCTGAACAGGATCCTAGGAGCCCAGTGCCCAGAGTCAGGAGGCCAGGAGCCAGGATCCAGGAGACAAGAGTCCAGGAGCCCTGGAGCCCAGATGACTGAAGTATGACCAGGATGCTGAGACTTTGTTTGTGGCTTGGTTGAGCCTTAAATTCCTCGGAGCAGAAATGGTGAAGGAGCTGACATGGACCAGACTCTGTGAACGCCAATGTGGAGCAGGACCTCTCCAGAGAGCTGGTCAAAGAACTGGGAGCTGTCTGCCATTGAATCCAGGTAGAATCTGGGACCGTGGAAGGGGATCCAGAGAATCTGAGAACAGCCCCAAGTCAAGATGAAGAAAAGACCTCTCCTTGGTACTGAGTAATGACTCAAGTTACTCTAGTAGCTCCTTATAATTTCAAGCAGCAAATATAAAATTATCTGCCTGGCATTCAAAATCCTTTATAATGTGACACCTCACTCAAAAACTTTCAAGACTTTTCTTACCTTATGTCCTCCCCTCCTTCACTATAAACTGCAATCTAGTGCCACTTGTCTCCTTTCTGTTCCTTAGACAAGATCCTACATTTCCTGACTTCAAATATTTTTACTGGCTGTCCCCTATGACTGAAATATTCATCATCTTTAGCTCTACCTCCTTGCTTCTCTGATTCCCTTTATGTAGCATTCAAAATTAGAACTTGTACAAGAAGTTTTTTTTTCCTGAAAACTGTTTATTTTAGTGCTTTCCCCTCTTGATTTTTTTTTCTGAATTTATCTTATATATTACTTGTTTATGGACAGCTGTTTGCATGTTGTCTTTCTTCATTAGACAGTTAGGTCCTGGAAACTATTTCAGGCATCTTCTCTCTTTCTTTAAATACTTAGTGAAATGCCTGTCACATTGTAGATATTTAAAAATATTTACTGTCTGATTTTATAAATGTTTGTATTCCCAGAGCGGAAAAGTATTTTGTATCTCATAAGTTCCTAAATGATATTTTATTCACTTATTCATTCATTTATTCATTAAAATATTCAACTCACTGGTCATTAGATAAAGGTCAAATAGTAAGATTTTTCACAATTAATGTTTTTAATGTCCATACAAATTGTACAACTTTCTACTCCCTCATCTATTACTATTTCTAGAGAAACGGAACATAGTGACACTATACTTAGGGCTTTTAGTGTCTCCAATGCATTGGCTGCCAATTCCAAAAATTACTTTACTTGCTGACCAGTCATCTAGTAATGAGCCTCTATATTTATATAAATTGGAACACAGAAAATAACCTATTCCCATTATTTGAAGGTTGGTAGAATCTAGCAGAATTTTCTCTGTTCTGTGACAGAAATCAACAACCAAAGATCATCTCTATAACAAAATTTGGCATCACAATGCATTTTTATGATACAACTATTAATGAAGTTAGACACAAATAATTTTACCTTTAATATTTTTTCAGTGATTTGTCCCTTAAATACCAAATAAAAACTAAACTGTCAAGTGTTCATAGTTGTAAACAGGATTTTTTCAAGAAATTCATTGTTTAATCTTTTTGCATTTGGCTGCACATCCCCAAACCCAAATAGTTTACATCAGGTACAAGTGATGTCTAACACAATCAATTTGTTGAGAGTAGGGAAATATTGTCAAAGCATAATTTTGTCTGTAAGACACATTTTCTCCTGTGAAAAATGTTGATGACACATCCATCAAGACTCTTGTCAAAACATTATTGCTGTGAAGAGTTCTATGAGCCAGCAAGTTACTATGTATTTTTCTATGAAAAACAACCCTTATACTTTCTTCACACTGCTACATATATTTGTCTTGTCATCAAAATGAAAAAGAGCTGAATATAAACTTGTTCCTACTTACAATGAATCATGTCTGACACATATTCATCAGTTATTTTATGTATTTCTGAGAGATGCTCAGCTTCATCTTCCAAGTACAGAAGGTTTACAAATGGGTCACTTAAAGTAAGAACATGGTGGAAAATTTCCAAAGATTCTTTCTAAAAATGGCAATTGGATGATCTAAGCAGAGGTGTTTTAAGGAATGTGTAGATTTTGGGAAGACTTGAGGAAATTATATGGGAAATTCTTAGTATTTTGAGCAATTATACAAGAAGTTTCCCACAAACCCTCTTAATTCTAATCCCTTTCCTCTGTTAATCATTTTTTTTAAAGCAATCGGGGTTAAGTAACTTGCCCAAGGTTACAAGGCCGGTTATTTCTGGGTGTGGTGCTAAGTATCTGAGACCAGATTTCATCCCCAGGTCATCCCAACACTGGAGCCGGTGGTATTACTTGCTGAGCCACCTGGCTGCCCCTAAGAAATTGGGGTTAAGTAACTTGCTCAAGGTTACACCACCAGGTGTTTCTGGGTGGGTAATAAGTGTCTGAACCCAGATTCGATCCACATGTCATCCCAACACTGGAGCCAGTGCTCTTCCTCGCTTTGCTACCTGGCCTCCCCAATCATTACCTTTTTATCCTATTTTATATAATAATTTGTTGTCTCCTGCATTCAATTGTGAACCTCCTGAGGGCAAAGACACACTCTCTGTCTGTCTCTCTGTCTGTCTCTCTTTCTCTGTCTCTCTGTCTCTTTCTGTCTCTGTCTCTCTGTCTCTCTTTGTTTCTCTCTCTGTCTCTGTCTTTCTCTGTCTCTGTCTCTCTCTCTTTCTCTGTCTCTCTGTCTCTCTGTCTCTGTCTCTCTCTGTCGCTCTGTCTCTCTGTCTCTGTCTCTCTGTCTCTGTCTCTCTCTCTTTCTGTCTCTGTCTCTCTCTCTCTCTGTCTGTCTCTCTCTGTCTCTCTCTTTGTCTCTCTCTGTCTCTCTGTCTGTCTCTCTGTCTCTCTCTGTCTCTCTCTCTGTCTCTCTGTCTCTGTCTCTCTGTCTCTGTCTCTGTCTCTCTGTCTCTGTCTCTCTGTCTGTCTCTGTCTCTCTCTCTCTGTCTCTCTCTCTCTCTCTCTCTCTCTCTCTCTCTCTCTCTCTCTCTCTGTCTCTCTCCCTCTTTATTTTCAATACTGAGCACAGTATCTGGTATATAATAGACAGTTAAGAAATGTTGATTGATTGAATTCCAATACTTGGTTATTTCTATTCTGTAGGTCAATTGAGAAATTATAGCAATTGGAAAGAGGTTCATGGAAATTTTAAATGAAAGATTTGATTAGTTTCTCCAATCCATTTTATCTTTTTTTCATTTGGTGGCAAATGGCTCTCCTAATGAGTGATAATGTGGCATTTTAGTAATGAAAATTTAATTACATTTTTAGTTCTAAACCTATGAACAAGGAACTATATAAGTAATGATGGAAGTACAAAGAAAGTGCTTAGGATTTTATATTCTCAGGAATTGTCATTTTAAAAACCAAACAATTTATCATAAATCATTTATCAAATGTTCCCTATGTGCCAGGAACTGTGTTAAGTACTAGAATACAAAGAAATGTGAAAACTCTTCCTTCCAAAATTTTTCATCCTAATGAAGGGGAAAACACATAAATAATTGGGTACATATATGTGTATAATCTGCATATATATATATATATATATATATACATCACATAAACAGATTATATGTAACAAAACATGCATATGATACAGCCTAGATAGAGTAAAATATGAGAAGGGATTTGTAAAAGCTTTCTTCAGAAGGTGATATTTGATTTGAGTCTTGAAAAGTACCAGGGAAAGAATGAAGCATTTGTGTCTGTAAGGGGGGGTGTGGGGACCTTTATAGATCAGGAAATAAGAAGTACAAAGATGGGAGATAGAATATCATGTGTGAGAACCAAATATGAAAATTACTTTGGAAAATTTGAAAACAATATCAGAGAGGTTATGACTTATTTAATGTCACACTTAGGTAGAATCATCAAGTTCATCTTATTTCAAATCCAATGCCCGTTCCACCACATGAAACAATCCTTGCTCTTATGAAATTTAAAATCTTAGAGTAGTAAAATTGCAATAATAAAAATGCATTAAGTCAATATTTGATATTCAATATTTTAATGACTTTATGTGTGTTATATCTATTGAGTTTATATTGTGATTTGCCATAGAATGATAAACTGAATATCACAAAATTGAAGAGTGTTTGAGATGACAAATGTATCAGCAGAATTCTTGTTAATTCCATAAAGTACAAATGTTCCTCATTATAATTTAAATGAATATTGGTCCAGATACTTAAACCACTTGAAGACCTTCAATGAGGAGTCATTTACTAACTGATGGGGCAGGTCATTTAACTTTTGGATAGCTTTGATTTGGGGGAATTTTTTTTCTTTATCTCATTTCTAAATTTGTCTCCTTGACTTCCATCCTGTTGCTCCAAGGCAAAACAGGAGAAATTTAATCTTTCTGGAAAAAATATAACATGGCTAGTTATATAGCCTACTCCTACCCCAATCCCTTTGCTAAGTCTTCTCTTCTCCAGGGTAAATAGAAGTAAAATTCCTCTAACTTATTCTAATCTGACCAAGACTCCTGTGATAACTAAGACTTTGGCTTCTCGGAATGTTTTCAATGTTCTTTCTGAATTTGGGTATTTCAAAATGAAAACAGCCTTCCATAAGTAGTCTGACTAGATCACATTCAATAGGAACAATCATTTCCCTATTTTTAGAAACTGTGCCTCTCAGTGAAACCTGAGATTATTTCTTTTGAGGAGTGGGGTGGGAAAGGTAAGGGGTATACCACATCATACTCCTGACTTAATTAAACTTATAATTTGTTAATTAATAATTTATCACATGCAAGTTAAGCTAATACTGTATTGCTCTAAGTATCTTTTTGGATCCTGACAGTCCTTCAGTGTGCTCTCTGTGCCTCAAATTTTTCTTTCATCTGTTTATTTGATTGGCCTGGAATCTATGCCTTTATCCAAGTCACTGATATAAAAAAATATTAAAAGTGCAAGGCCAAGCATAGTTTTGGGGAGATATCTCTTTTATAATATCTTTGAAACAAAGAACTACCCTCTGAATCTGGTCAGTCATCCAGTTTGATTTATCTTTATCTTTCCCACAAAAATAGAAGTAAATATCTCATCAAATATGCTGATAAAACCCAGATAAATCATAACTATACCATTATCCCTAAGGGGCCAGCTTTGTAATCTTATTAATAAAAATAAATCAGGTAAGATATACTTTGATGAAGCAACACTGACTTTTAAAAATAACTGTTTCCTTTTTCCCCTAGATATGCATATAACATCTTGTTAATAATCCTTCCTAAAATGCTCCCGAAAATTGAAGTCAAACTCACTGGTCTATACCTTAAAGATAGTATGATATCCCTTCTTTTTAACAGAGACATTTGCCCTTCTCCAGTCCTGAAATATATTTCCCAACAAATGTATTACTGACCATCACTCAGTAATCACATCTCCCCATTCATTCTGTACCTGAGTACCTAAACTATTAGTAATAGTTTGTCTTGGTAAGGCAATTTTAACTCATCAAGTTTATTTAGGTCATTTTCAGTATAGATTTATTGTAGGTCTTCGTTGAACTGATCAACTTTGGCCTATTTGGCATTAGTGGTTGGAGTATAGAATTGTATTACTGTGATACTGAATGGTCTGCCTTGCATTCAAACAGACATCATTCTGTCATATTTTAGATTATACCTTAATACTGCTTCCATTGATTATCATGGCTTCTCCATTTCTTATAAGGAATTCTTGCCCACAGTAGTATACTTATTGATAAGCTGAATTAAATCCACCCTTTCCTGTCCATTTAAGTTCCATGATATTCAAGATGTTAATGCTTAATATTTCCATCTCCTTTTTGACCACATTCAGTTTACATTGGTTTACAGATTTTACATTCCAGGTTCCTATGCAATATTGATCTTTACAGCATTGGACTTTCCTTTCATCACCAAATGCATCTGTGGTTGAACTTCCTTTTGGCTTTGACCCAGCTGCTTCATTAGTTCTGGAGATACTTGTAGTTATCCCCTGCTCTTCTCCAGTAGCATATTGGACACCTTCTGGCCTGAGGGGCTCATCTTCTCATGTTATCTCTTTTATTATTTTAGAAGTATCCATGGGGTTTAGAAAAGTTGCTGGACTGGTTTGATATTTCCATCTTCAGTGAATCAGCTTTTGTCAAAAATCTCCACTATGAACTGTCCATCTTGGGCAATCCTGCAGGGCATAGCTCATAGTTTCATGTAGCTACACAAACCCCTTCATCACGATAAATCAATCATTCACTTGGTTAGCAACTATTCAGTTTCCACTTCTTTATGAGAACAACAATGACCAAAAAAGTGTCTTTAATGTAAAATAATCCTTTTAAATTTGAATTTAGATTTTATAAAGGAGTTACATGTGGTATATGTCTAAATAATCTCTACGTTAATGGTTATCAACATTTTGGCCACTTCGCTAGCATAATTCCAAAAGTTTTGAGAATATTGTACTAATTCAGAAGAGTGTGAACAATGAAATATCCTTGTTTTGTCATAGTCTTTATACAGATACAAACAATATTATATAATAATATGGATGAAATGGTCTCTAAGAACTTTTTTAATCTCTAGTTCTCTGATTCGATCACACATTTCCTCTTAATTTTCCTTTTTGAAATCAGTACATATTCCTGATTTCTATGAAATAAAATAAAATTATTTATAATATAGATATTAGGCCATCTATGTTTTACAAACATATATGCATATTATGTGTAAATCTGGATATACACAGATATGTTATATACTTATATTAGATAAACTTATTTGTTAAATCTGAGAAAAAGTTTTTTTCTGATTATACCAATTGTCTATTTTAGATTAAATAATTTTGTGCATGAAAAAGCTTTTCCATTTAAAGATGATTTATTTTATCTTTTATAACTGTTTGTAATGGAAATGGGAATTTGAAGATTATTCTTGTTCCTTAATAAGCCTAAGGGAATTTGAAGACGTGCCTGGTTTGAAGATTTTCCTACCCTCTTAGAGGCTGAATGTAATCACATGGAGTCTGTGGAGGAGTTTGTTGAAGGGTGGAGCAGAACCCACAGGAAGCTGGGAGTCAGAGCAGTAAGAGGTGAAAGGTGGAAAGGGCGCCCCCAAGGGATACAGCTTTGTGCCTAAATATTGGTTTGTGGGAAGGCTAAAGGATGGGGTGACTCTCTGTGTTGTTATGGCTTATTATCTTCTTTACTACTATGATGGATTCATGCTTCTGGTTTTGGAATTCAGTTTTCTGGTGTCTGAATAAATGTCTTCTATATGGACAGTCTGCAATATTTTGAGATTGAGCACTATGCCAGCATATTTACAGTTGCTGGCGGTGCTGTGAATATTGCATTGGTGCTACACGGTTTTTATCTTTTTCTTTGGAATACTCATATCTATAAATGTAAAAGGTACTATATGTGATCTCTTCCCCTTCTAATTTTAAATTGTGTCATATTTAATTTTCATAGGTATGTATTTACTTGTACGTATCCAAGCTTAACCTTATGTTATTCAATATAACTCTTGATGGGTGAGCTTTATTATATTAAAGTACAAATGATTCAAAATTAAGATTACATTATTTTGATAAAAGTGAAAACCTTATAAAAGTTATATTTTAAGCATTTATTTCAAGACTATATAATTATTTTACTTATTTTTCTTTTAAACCACAGGGTATTTTCTTTGACAGTTAGGTTGTTTGCAAATGCAATTCCTAATTTAGTAGAAAGATGTAACTACACTCCTGGCGGGTGGCTAACAGCAGGGGAAAACAATTAAAGATTGCTAAAAATAGTTTGCAAAATAGTCTTTTCTAATTTATTCAAATGGAGCTCACAATGCATTGAGCATTGTTAGTACTCTCATTAATTTATTTCTAATTAATTACAAAAACCATGTGTAAGAAAATAAATCAAAAAGTAGAGAGTATCTAAGGTAAATAACAAGCCACATTTTCCTTTTTCTCTGCTGATGTGCAAATGACAGGTCCAGAAGCAGAGTTGATATTCATTAACTTTCTCAAGAGACCAAAGAAATTCTTCCTACGCTGCTCACAAGGCTACAAAGTCCCACATTTTTTCACATGTTTTGGGGAGTATTACAGAGAAAAACAAAAAGCATTAATGCAGAGGAATTTTACACATTATCCAAGTTTTGCTTTTTTCATTGTTGGGCCGCATGTGATAGAATGTTGTGGGGATCAAACAAGGAAATAAGCCTGGGGGAATACAGTACTTGTTATGAAGAACTAGCATCTCTACTCATAGCAGATGACTAACAATCTGGGAAAGCATGAATAGACAAGAGATTCAGGGAAGTCTATGAGTCCGTAGTAGGAAATATATCCAGAAAGTGAAAAGAAAGAAGATAATGAGAAAAAAAAAGCTGTTCAGTTATAGAGGCAACTCAAAGTTCAACTGAAGTGGCTGAAATTCAGTGGGAGTAGAAAGAACAAGGCAAATTTAAATAGAGCAGAGTCTTTAAGAGCTTATCAATGTAGCAAAACAATGACCCAGCTTTGCAGATTTTTATTTTACTAATCCTTAAGGAAACTACAATCAGTCCTTACATGTGAGAACTGGAAACTGGTAGCATATGACTGAGTATGGGAATGCAAGAAAAGGTCAACAGTAGGTCTTGGCAAGGAGATCCTGATGTTCTAGATAAAGTGTAGCAATTAATGCTAGTAAAGACAAAGGGGCTCTCTGGACTTGTTTCCTTTTGAATAATACACACACACACGCACATACTATACATACATGTACACATACATACATATGTATATAAAGATAGATAAACTGTGCCTCAATATAACTGGTTTCTATAACTATGTATTTTATTTTATGCATTTAAAAAGGGTTTTTTTCCTCAGATGAGTTCTATAGGTTTCTAATACTTCTGCAGCTGTCCATGAAATAATGAAAGTTGTTTATGCAGAACTCCATAGATTAGATGGTCTCTAAACTCCTATCCAACTCTAAATCTCTTATCAAATTATATCTTTCCTCTTAATTCTCCTTTTATGAGAACAATGCTCTTTTCCTTGTCTCACTTGTGTCGAATTAAAAAAAGAAACACTATTAATTCATTTAATAAAACATTCATGTGTTACATAAATTATCCTTCTTTAGCTTAAAGGATGTTGCAATAAAAAAAGTTATATATCCTTTTATCAATCATTTAATCCGGAAGTATTTGTCAAATAAGTAATATATATGAAGCACTGTGCTTGGTACTGAGATGACCAAGACTGAAATAAAATAGTATCTTATCTCAAGAAGTTTACATTCTGAGGGAGGGAGAGTAAAGTGATATGTGTTTATGTGTTTGTATAATCACAACTTTATCTCTAAAATCTATTTATGCATAGAGAGAAGAGCTAGGATACAAGAGATATATGAAAAATAAATATGAGGGAAGTTTATAATTGGGGGTGGGGCACACACTACCAGCTGAGGAAAATAAGGAAGGAAGCTTTTATGAAGGAGGTGGCACTTGAAATGATCTTTAATGGCAAACAAGGATCTGGAGACTCAGAATTGAGGGGGGAGAGCATATGAAGCATTAGAACAATGACACCAAATAGAGAAAGGGATAAATGGAATGCCATATTTGAGGAACAGTATGAAGGGCACTTTGAATTGTAAAATTTCAGATATCTTTAGAGAAATGCAGTAGCTGAAGACGCATCAGAATAGTAAATGTGATAGTAAAACAGTAAATAGTAGTAATATTTCAAAATGTTCACTTTTGGCATGGTAGTAAGAGTAGTCTAAATTTTATTAATATTAGTTGCCTGAAGGCATTGAATAAAAAAAATATGCTTTGTTATAAATTGTTAATAACAGATGTTTTCTAAAATTATGCAGGAGTTGTAGAGTTTTAAGACAATATTTAAATTATCTCACCCATTAAAAAAATTAAATCATAACTTAAACTAAAAACATCTTTTTCCCAAACAATTCACAGATAGTATCATATAATTATGGATTTCAGAAAAGGAAATAAGGGGATACTCATTTCTAAGTAGATCTCAGCATTATATGAATATAATCCTTACCTATTAGATTTTAGCTGCACTTATAGGTTTTTGGCATGTGACAGTGGCAGTTGCTTTATTTTGTCCATGCTAAACATTTATAGATAATCTGGAAAAATACAGGAAAATATATTTGCATACTTGTCCGATTGAAACTCAAAGTCAGTGGCTGTGCTGCCTTTACATTTGAAAAAGAAACAAACTGAAAACTATGGGCACTTAACATTTATTGTCTTAGTGAAAGTGCACAGGCTAAATGTTTCCTACTTTACTGACAGTTTGATTCTAAGAAAAGGCTATATTTTGCATGAGACCCTGCACCACAGTTTATAAATTAGAGTATAAGCCCAATTTTCCAGGGTGCATAGCACATAGGCATTATTTAACTGCAGAGGAGAGAGAGAAGACCTGTGGGAGAGAAGATGTCAGGAAGTCTATGGTAGGCACCAATGGAAGTGTCCAAGAAAGCAACATGCATCACACTAAAAAGAAAATAACTTTTGACAAAATGGAAAAAACAAGGAAATTTTATGAAAAAATTCTACTTTCTATTCCAAGGCCTATGCCCTTAACCTTGGCTCCTCCCTTCTCTCCTCCTGGACACTTAAAATACTCTCATTACATATTTCCAATTTGCTTCTCAACCATCCTTGCACTGCCCCAATCCTTATGAAGTTGCTACTCATTAAAGTACATTCTTCCTTCCTCCCTGTCCCCAAGGACTCTGCTATTAGCTCTTCTTTCTAATAAGAAACTAATTGATGCCAAAGTGTCAATGGTTGCTAATGGTTAATAAATTACTCCTTTGAAGTAATATATTTGCATTTTAATATGTGCCTTCAAGAGTTTTTCCATAAACCAAAGTATAGACTAGTAGGAATTTCAATTACTGTACTATGCTAAGCTTATGAGGAGAATTGTCTTTTTTTTCAATGAATCTTCTGCTCTGTTTCTTATTTTACCATTTAGATGACTGTCTATGCTATCCTTAAGTAGTCATTATACTTACCATGAATGTATCCTTGATTTAACTGGTGTGGTTATTTTCTTTATGAGTACAGACTATAATCACTGCATACATTCTAATACCAGTAATTTTGTTCTCATGTTTCTCTATGAATCCTCCACAGAGGATCTCTTCAATACAGTATAGACATTTCCTCCTTCTTTTGATATCTATGGGCTACAAATAAAACAAGTGGGCTGTCCATCTGTTTCATCTAATTCTTGTCACATAACTAATCCACCTCCTTTTCCAGTCTTCTTTCTCCTAAATAATGACATTTAAAATGCTTTATATGCATTAATTTTATCAGTATATGCATTATTGATAGCATATTTGGCATGCTTATGATACATTTTTCCTCCACTTGCATTGTTTGCAATTATATTTCTTTTCTCTGAGAACATGATATGTAATGATTTGTAGTCATGTACTATCATGAAAAAAGGTCTTAAGGAGATAGTATTTTGCAATTTTCCGCAATTTAGGATCTTTGAGAGCACTGTGTCATTTCACGGATGCAAACCAGATTGATCTCTTCCTCTAATTCAGTCTTGGACCCAACTAACTACTCATGTGCATCTCTAGTCCAAGTGCAAGATATAGATTGAGAGATCTAACTAGTTGTGTGTCCAGCTGCATGGAAAATATACCTTTTTAAACATTGTGTCTTCCATTATGGATGATTAAAGCAATCACTTTAATATTGCTGAAAGTTTCATGAGGATACTTTGTAGAAATCTAACTCCTGTTCAGTGACTCCTGTTTAATGATTTCCCCACCAACCAAATTGCACAGACTTCCATGGATTATCCTAGCTAGGTGGAAATTACAATAGACCATGTGCACATCAGTTCAGCTCTTTGAGGGGGAGACAGGAGGTAGTATGTGCCAAACATATCAAAGCACTCTCTCTAAATTTACTACCATTGCTCCAAAGTTTCCAAAAGTCATTGTGAATGAGGAGCCTTTCCTCATTATCACAATCAATAAATGTTGACCAAATGTCTTAGATAGGAAAATGGGCATAAGATCTCTTAGAGTGGCAGATCTTTCTAAAGAAATCCTGTTTCCTACAGTGAAGAGATCAAGCCTTCCCATCAAGGGCTATTCACAGGGTAAGATAACCTAGCTGAAGCAGCAAAGCAGCCCGAGGGACAGACAGAAAGTCAAACAATCTCTGCTACTGTGTTCATTATCTGCCCTCAGAACTTGATAGAGATAGTCAGATATCATGAACCTCAAAACCTTGGGAACAGCATTGCTTCCAGTAAACTCACGTTTTCCTTCCTGGGAAGTATATCCTGTGGAGATAGAGGCTGACAATTGCTCCTTCAGATTTTACTTTCACAACTATTGATGACGCAGAAGGAAAATTTCCTGGGACCAAAGTCCTTGGCACTGTCAAATGGTTAATGTCAGAACCTCATCTAGGACTCATTCTCTCTTGCTCTTGCTCTCCCTCTCCCTCCCCTAACCCTTCCCCCTTACTCCTAATAAAAATGCTCCTTAACACCGGGTTTTCTGTTATTTATTTTCCTTTGCAAACTTCTTTGATTTCTCTTCACTCACTGGATAAATGGATAAACATGTCTCTTTCTTATGTACTATGGGTGTTCACTATGGAACTGTTAATTGTTGTGAAAGGGGTCAAACCTTGGACATTAAGCTTGCCTACTTATTTCTGCATTAAGCAACATCTATCACAATATAGTTTGAAGTTGAAAACCATTTCCCCTCTACTAATGGTAATGGAGCACATAGATACAATTCTATCCCAATGCCACCATTCCCCTGCCCTAGGAGAGCAGAGCAGCTAAGCTTTGGGGCCCAAACTCCTGCTTTCTCTCCTGGCAGAAAATAGTCTTCCTTAAGGAAAAATAGAGGAAGAAGAAGCTCTAGATATCTATTCTGCCTCTCTTTAAGCCACATTGCACTCTCATACTATATATGGGAAACAGCCTTTATGAAATAAAATACCCTATATCTATAAACTCTGTAAAAACTATACAAACAACTACAAATTTATTTTCATTTGAGAAAGGAGAATACATTAAAACCTAAGGGAATCAGAAAAGCCTCTTCCTATACCTAATGATACATGAGCTGTCTTAAAAATAACCTAGGGAGAGGTGACAAGAAAATGTGTTACAGGAATAGGGAGGCAGCTTACATAAAAGCAGAGATGGGAGATAAAATTTCAAATTTGATGGAAAGCAAGTACTTTACTTTTGCCATAACTTATTATGTGTGAAGGGGAATAATATGTGCTCATTCTAGAAAGTTTGAACAAAGCCAAGTTAAGACCATCTATAAATAACCAGTTGAGTTGTTTCCATTTTCCTAAAGACAGTAGAGAATCACTCAAAATTATTGAGAGGGGTGGGGCGTGGTGGAGGAGGTTATGTGGTCATAACTGGGAGATTTTTTTTCCTTAGCTTTATGGAAGATAGATTGGAGAGGTGAAAGAGTAGGAACCTATATTCTAGTTAGGATTCTATTGTAAGAAACTAAGATAAAGACTTACGGGCCTATTCCAGCATAGTGGATTTGTAAGTAGAGTATAGGGGATAGATGGAAGATAGTTTTTGTAAGAACATATGAGAAGACAACTGATCATTAGGATAAATGAGTAATAGGAAACAATTGATGATTATGCTAAGGTTTAAAACCTAGATGATTAGAGGGTCAACAGAAAGAGAAGTCTGTGTTTGAGCAGCAGATAATGACATGATCAAAAGAGAGGTATCCTGTCTTCTGAGGAGAGGTATCCAAAATATGAGCCTCCCAGGACTTGTCAAACCCAACAATTATAATACACTTTCATTAATTTACATGGGGAAAAATAAAGCTTAGAATATAGAGTAAGCATTATGAAGTCTTGAGACAGAAAAGAAAGATACATAAGTGGTATATTTCACAGTGCTACTAATTAAAGTTCAAGCTTCAGTTAATAAAGTTAGATTTGTGAAGTAAGAAAAATATGTCAAAAAATCAACCTTTTTTTTTGGTTTCTTGAAGCTCATTTAAAATGTAAGAATGATATGTCCTTGCGAAGAAGGGCATTGTAGACAGTATTGAGTGGTAGCTGTTCTGTGTTGTTTTTGTTCCTTGCTGGCATATTTAATAGTTCAGGAGGCTAGTCAATCAGAGTTGAGAACAATGACATTGTCTTCAAAATTTAAATTTTGTTCTGAGTCCTAGATTCATTTTTTAGTCAATCACATAGTAACTTAGGGGAGAGACTGGTCTTGGCACCCCAGCCTCTACATAAATTTATCACATAAACCACATAAATCTTCTCTTTGATAATGCCCCTAAAATCAACAAAAGTTGATTTTAGTGAAGAAGGTAATTATCAAGGCTGTAATAGGAGTTAAAAGAAATTTTGTAACTATTACTGATGTAGTTGTTTTGGAACCACTGATGTTGAATAAGTATTACAGACAGTCAGTCAAAGAGAATAGACTTTATTTTTCCTATCAGCATTCTGCTCCCTTCACCCCTTCTTTGGACTGAATCCTGCCTGAATATGGTAAGTCAAAGTTTTAGCTATGTGTTTAAAGAAATATGGGCCTCAATTTTAAGAAGTCTTTCTAGCCCTTTCAGTCCATGAGATGGTAGTAGAGAATAACAGCTGGTCCCTAAAGAGGCTAGCGAGCTGAAAGTCAAGAGAAAGTGATAGAAAAGTCAGTGACCAGAAGACTAACAAAATTGCTTAGAAAATAAAGTAACAAAGCAATGACATACAGAAGAAAACAGAAATATGATTCCCAGAACAGAAGTTGCAATGCTCAGTAGTAATGACATATCCAGTGAAATAAAATTGTACTATTCTATTAAACCATCCGCTTAACAATAATATATTAGAGTGTGTAGAAAAATAAGTAGCATTTCGGGGAGATAAAAAGAGATAGGAACATTTTCTAGAACACTATAATTTTTTAATTATCAGATACTTAGGATACAAGTTCAGCAAGTGGTAAGGATTTATCATAATATACATTCAAATCATGGTTCTGTTAGGTAAAATGATTGTTAAAAATAAAGTAAGGCTAATGAAAGAAATGAATCTTCCATTTGGGGATAAATTTTTCCTCTTAATAAAAAATGTATTGTTTTGGTTTTAACTGAACTAATATGGTTATAGTATATAGATTTCTATATAGGTTTATATATATATGTTTATATATGTGTGTTTTATACATATATGTTTATATATGCTATGTATAGCATATATATATACTCTCTATATATTTATATATACTAAATAGATTGCTGTATATGGATGTGGGAGGAGGGGAAAATGGGACATTAAAATATTGTCTTTAAAAAGACAAACAAAAATCATCTTACATAAACATAATTTTAAAAGATTTGCTCTAAAAGTTTTTTCAAGTATTATGACACGTTTTAAATATACTTGTCATGTATTATACTAAGATTGCCTACTTTATGACCCATATGAATATACAAAAAGTATAAATATGGTCAGAGATTTAAAAATCCACCTATTGATTTTTCTGGGAATATCAGAACAACATATTAATAAAATAAATTTATGTTTACATTTCTACTGTCAAATTTAATTTACATGTTTGTTCAGTTCATGAGATAGTTAAATGAGAAATGATTATTCTTCATGATATAAAGGTAAACAAGAGCTTGGTCCATGATTTTGAAAATTATTGTTTTTGGCCTTTAGTCAAATATTTTGAAAACATTAAATAACAATTCATAGTTAATTGTGTAATTCTATTAATTCATCATAATCATTGAAGTCAATTTTTTCCCACCCCATAATTAAATGAGACCTCTGATGCCATATTAAATGTAAATTTTTCTATTCATATCTTTATTATTGACATAGATAAATGTATATAAATACACATATATACATATCTATCTATAGATATCTATCTATCTATCTCTCTCTCTATATATATATATATTTGTGTCTGTCTATCTATTTAACTTCAGGGACACTGGATTCCTGTCTGTTTCTTAAATGAGATCCTCCAATACTGAGCTCTGGGAATTGTATCTGGCTTCCTTGAACACCTATTCTTCTACTCTGACTATTCACCTCCCTGTCTTCCTTTAAGTGATAACAAAAATCTTTCTTTATAGGATACATTGCCTCTTAATTCTAGTGTCTTACCCCTGTTAATTATTTCTTATTTATCACATATAAAGTTTGCTTTGCACATATATATACACATATATTTTTTCCCATGATATCACCTCCCAACCTAGATTGGAACCTGCTTAAGGAAAAGGACCATGTGCCTCTTTTTTATCATTAATACTTATTACAGAGCCAGGAACATAGTATGTGTTTAATATATGTTTATTAAATGACTGATAAAAGAGATCATGCTGTATTAGAGGAGATAATACATGTACAGGAATATCTATAATTGAAAATATAAGTTAAAATTACATACAAAAAATAAGAACATTATGAGGAAGCAGAAATAATTTCTAATTGAGAATTTGTTGAACCAGCACTCTTTATCCTATGGAAGAGATCCTTAGAAAAACAATTTTTTCACAAAAATTTCAGTGGGCAGAAATTCTTCCTTCCAATATACTTGAAGCTTTGATTTTGATTTTATATATGTTTGTTTTGGCAAAACATTTTAAACAAGAGGCAAGTAGTAAAAATTTGTCCTATCTAGCATCATACATTTTATTTCCACATCATAGGTTAAAATTGAAACTATCATAATGCATGCCATTTAATTTTCCCTGGTGAAAATCAGTTTGGAAATGGTATAATAATAAATCCTTCCAGAGGTTGGAAATAACAGACATATTTACATAAAATATTGTTACCTTCTCCTTTTTAAGATGCATTCAGGCCTATAAACTCATTCTTGCTTACTTCCATTTGCTCAGTCCTAGATTTTCTGATGAAATCATTCTGTTATACATACCCACACCCACATCCACACACTATTCAGTTGACTCTAAGTGACTGTAAGAGTATCTTAACTTATCAGTATCTGTGTATGGCATTGATGCTACCAATGAGGGAGCTATGCCTTGAACTTACAAAAGCACTGAGCAAGAGGTTTTCATATAAGCAGGAATAGAAGCATTCATAATGAAATTAGATTCTCTCTCTTAGAAGTACATAAACTCTCCTTAGCATTGAACTACCAAAAATTATGTAAGAAAACTAAAGAGTGTTTCTTTATAATGCAGTATAGATGTGTCATGTCAATTGTATCATCAAGTCATTTTTATCAGCAGGAGGAAAAGTTTACATAGTGGCTAGCATCAATGAACATTTCTGTATGAAAGCTAATAGAAATTTTGCTTCAGAGCTTCATAACTTCTGAGCCTTGGGGTGTGTTGTTGTCTTGATTTATAATTTCTTTCTTCTGGTGGAAAGAAGGCAATACATAATAAAGCAGGCTATTATCACAACTTTGTATGAGACTCTGCCCGTGAAAAATAGTTGTAATTGTAGTAAAGGTACACTGCCAAAAATGTTTTGATTTCAATATATTAGTAGCAAGGACAGGGGAAAAGCATTGTTATTTTCATTGTAATACTTAAAGGCTTAACATAATTTTTAAACATTTTTATTATCTTCTCAGTCCCATGGGAATATGCTCTGTGATTAGACCTTGTAGTAACCTAGCAATGTATATTTCAAGGCTTCAGTTAAACTTTGTGAGTTGTGGCATTTTATTAGTAGTATTTGAAAATGTTGTTAGAAAGCAAATAAACATATCATATTTCTTAAGGAACCAAGTTTTAATTATACTGTATAATGAAAAAAAAATCTAGTATCAGAAGGTAGCTTCTTAACAACTCTATTGTGGCAACTCCCTTCATAGTATATGCCTACCCTTCATATAGATGATGCTGGGGCTGGATTGGGGAGGTGGGAGTGCCTATGAGGATATATAAACCTCACATTGAATCTCACTTAAATTTTTTCTGATACATATACAGTTGAACAGACATAAATGTGGTATTACAAATATGAAAGTGTCTAGACTGCCCTGTGCTAAAACATTAATTAATATGGGACTATTATTCCTCTGATACCTGTGTGCATTTTCAAATATTGTCATATACAAACTTGGATAGAAGTGGTTTCTATGAATTCCTTGATTTTGGAAACTCCCAGGGGAAGGTACTTCCTCTGCCAATGCAGTGAAGCAACTTTTTTGCCACTTGGGGTCATAGTGAACTGCTGAGAGCATTCATAGTTTAAGTTACAGGAGGGATAACCATGATGACCGAGTAAAAGCAGGAACTTGCCTTAGCTTCCCCCCCTCAACATCTCCAAATACCTTAAAATAATGACTCTAGACAAATTCTAGAGCAGCAGAAACCGCAAAAAGGCAGAATGAATAAATTTTCCAACTCAAGACAATTTACAAGGTAGGCGGAAAGGTCTGTTGCAACAGGGTAACAGAGTAGCCAAGTCCAGCACAGGCCATGACAGTGCAGACTGCACCTCAGCAAAACAGGAACAGGCCTCAGGTCACTTAATCAGTGGCAGAAGTGGCAGTTTCCAGACATCTGAGCCCACAGACTCTAAGGGGTCAGAAAATGTGTCAGAAGCAAAATTATAGGGATCCCTTAGCTGGTACCCGGGACAGCACTATGTTGCCTTACCTTTACTTGGGTCTGGGTCACATTCCTGGGTCTTAGTTCCAGAATGATGAGGAGAAATAGCACAGTAGAGGTTGTGGCCACAGGGTAGTATGTATTCTGGTCACAGTTGCAGCACTGAAAAGATTGCTTGTGGTCACTCACAAACCAGTGCAGAGTGCTGGAGAGTAGTAAACACACATCTCCATAGACCACATCACCTTTTAAGACCCAAAAACGTACAGGTCTCCAGAATTATCTTTGAAAAGAGTTACAGAAAAAACCCTGAAACATGAGACAATACCTTCTCTACTTGGGAATCAGAGTGCCCCCTTTAGCATAGAGTTAAAAATTGAGAAATAGTTTGGAAAATGAACAAACAGAAAAAAAAAACTTATGATTATAGAAAGTTACTAGAGTGACAAGGAAGATTAAAACATATACTCAAAAGAAGAGAATAAAATAAAAATTCCTGCATCCAAAGCCTCAAAGAAAAAATATGAATTTGTTTCAGGCCATGGAAGAAGTCAAAAAGGATCTTAAACATCTTTGAGGCTTTGGATGCAGGAATTTCGTGGTAGAGGAAATAATTGGGAAAAGAAGTAACAGTGATGTGAGAAAATCATGAAAAAGTAATGTTGGGTTTTTTTTGTCCTTTACTTAAAGAAGGTGCAAAAAATACTGAAGAAAAAAATACCTTAAAAAACAGAATAGAAGAGAACACTCCTATTCCAATGGTCATGTAAGCCATGATTGTATTTGGTCTTAGAGAGAGACAGCCAACTGACCATCCTTTTATTAATAAACATTCTGGCATTACTAAGAAAATGATTAAATAATCCAGAAACTCTGTCTTTTTTTTTGGATGGCAGTTGGGGTTAAGTCGCTTGCCCAAGATAGCACAGCTAGTTAAGTGTTAAGTGTCTAAGGCTGGATTTGAACTCAGGTCCTCCTGAATCTAGGGTTGGTCCTCTATCCACTGTGCAACCTAGCCACCCCAAGAAAGTGTTTTTTAACCACCACAGTTATGATGGACCACAAAGAGATTAGAGCCTTATATGCTAGATTCTTGGCAAATGTAAAAAGTCCAGTCTCAAGATGTATTTGTGCTCAGTACTATAGAGGTATAAAATTCCTATTATCTTTGTGCCATAGCCCAGGACAATCTTTTATTTCCAAATTCTTATAGAATTCTTCCAGGTCAGTGTGCCCAACATAAAAGTGGACATGTTCTTTGACTGAGATCAGGGACAGATATCACTTAATCATGTGAAGAATTGATGTCTAATTTATACTTTCCATACTACTTTATTCTCTGGACCTCTCATGCCCTTCTTTCTTTCTAAGAGAGTCTTGACAAATGATTGCTGTCCTACAATCTGCCTCAATTGAGAGAAATCAAGAAATGTACACTTATTGGCCAAAAGGACTTCAGGCACTAATTCACCCCAATTTCTGGGGACTTGGTTACGTGAAAACAATTGTACCTATGTGACTTGCTACAGATAATAACTTTTCCATTTTATATATATCTATATCTATCTTTATATATTTAGATAGATAGATATAGATAGATAGATTCCCTCTTCACCACAATAGAATATGAGCTATTTTACGTCAAAGATTGTTTCATTTTGTTCTTTGTATACTCACTGTCTAGAATGTTGCTGAGATTTACTAAATGCTTTTTGAATTGGAAAACAATCCAACAAACAGAATAGACCAAATGGAAAACGAGGCACAAAAATCCAGTAAAGAGTACAATGTCTTTAAAAACAGTATTGGCCAAATGGAAAAAAAAAGATATACGCAAATTCACTGAAG
Source organism: Petaurus breviceps papuanus (assembly GCF_028583685.1). Lineage (NCBI taxonomy): Eukaryota > Metazoa > Chordata > Mammalia > Diprotodontia > Petauridae > Petaurus > Petaurus breviceps. Next base: position 609,866 of record NW_027186315.1, on the reverse strand, counting down.
AAAATAACTCCTTATAAAGTAACATTAACCAAAAAGAAAAAGAGGTACAAATGCTCACTGGAGAAATTAATTCCTTAAAAGTAAGAATTGGGAAAGTGGAAGCTAATGACTTTTTGAGACATCAAGAAACAATCAAATAAAATAAAAAGAATGAAAAAAATAGAAGACATTGTGAAATATCTCATTGGAAAAACAACTGACCTGGCAAATAGATCCAGGAAAGAAAATTTAAGAATTACTGAAATACCTGAAAGTCATGATCAAAAAAGGAGCCTTGACATCACCTTTCAAGAAATTATCAAGGAAACCTGCCCTGATAATACCAAAGGGTAAAATAGAAGTTGAAAGAATGCACCAACCACTTCCTGAAATAGATCCCAAAATAAAAACTCCAAGAAATAGTATAATCAGATCAAGGAGAAAATATTTCAAGCAGCCAAAGGAAACAATTCAAATATCATGGAGCCACAGACAGTATAACACAAAATTTGGCTGCTTCTACATAAAGGATGTGAGAACTTGGAATAGGCTATTACAGAGAGCAAAGGAGATAGGATTACAACCAAGAATTTACCTACCCAGCTAAAATGAAAATAGTTCTGCACGGGAGAAAATGACTGTTCAATGAGATAGAAGACTTTGAAGCATTCCTGATGAAAAGATTGAAGCTAATAAAACATTTGTCTTTAAAATACAAGATGTAAAAGAGGCACAAAAAGGTAAATGGGAAAAAAGAAATTATAAGGGATTTAATATTTTAAACTATTTATATTCCTACACTGAAAATATACTGTATGATTTAAATCGATCTCATTATTAGGCCGCTTAAAAGGAGTATACATAGCAAGTAGAAGTGTGAGTTGAATGTGATGGCATAATTATCTGGGAAAATAAAATAAGGGGATGAAAAAGAATGCACTGGGAGAAAGGGAAAGGAAAAGGTAAAATGGGATAAATTATCTGACATAAAAAAGACTTGAATGAGATTTTACAGTGAAGGGGAAAATGGGAGAAGCAGAAAGGAGAGGACTTGAACCTTACTCTCATCAGAATTGGCTCAAAGAATAAATAATATACAAACATAGAAGAGTGTAGAAATCTATCTTGCCATATGGGAAAGAAAGGGGGAAGCTATTTGAAGGAGGGCAGTTTGGGAGAGGTAAAACTCTGAATCAAAACACTTTTGAAAATGGACAGTGTGGGGGTGGCTAGGTGGCAAAGTGCATAGAGCACCAGCCCTGGAGTCAGGAGGACCTGGATTCAGATACGGTCTCAGACCCTAAACACAAAAACCAGCTATATGACTTTGGGCAATTCACTTAACCCCAACTGCCCCCCCCAAAAGCAAAAAAAAGAAAGTGGAGAGGGTAAAAGGAGAGAGAGAGAGAGAGAGAGAGAGAGAGAGAGAGAGAGAGAGAGAGAGAGAAAGAGAGAGAGAGAGAAAGAAAGAATTGGATAAACAGAGGAGAAATAGGATGGAGAGAAATACATATTTTGAAATCTTTATTGTGGAAAAAAATTCCAGTGAGTTTCTCTGATAAAGACTTCAGTTTTCAAACACAGAAAGCTAAGCCATATTTATAGAAATAATAGGTCTTTCTCAATTGAAGGTGATCAAAGTTTATGAACAGTTTTCAAAAAAAATAAGCTATCTATAATGATATAAAATGCTTTGAATCATTATTGACGGGAGAAATGCAAATTAAAACAACTTTGTGCTACTACTTTACACCTGTCAGGTTGGCTAATATGATGGAAAAGGAAAATGACAAATGTTGGAGGGAATATGAGAAAATTAATATAATAAGACCCTATTAGTATGTACTGATTCAACCATTCTGGAGAGCAATTAGGAACTATATTCAATGTACCCATAAATATACTTTGACTCAGCAATACCTCTACTAGGTCTGTATTGTAAAGAGATTTAGAAAAAGCGAAGGACCTATGTGTACAGAAGTATTTATGGCATCGCTTTTAGTGCTGGCAAAGAATTGGAAATGGAGGGTATGTTCATCAATTGGGGAATCACGGAACAAATGGTTGTATATGATTGTGAAGGAATGATTCTGTGCTTTAAGAAATGATTTACAGGACACTCAGAAAAAATAGAAAGATTTACATGAACTGGTGAAAAGTGAAGTGAGCAGAATGTGGAGAATATTATGCAAAATAACAGCGATATTGTATGATGACCTATTATGAATAACAGCCGTTCTCAGAAATACAATGATCCAAGAAAATTCTGTAGTACTTATGATGAAACGTGTTGTCCATATTCGGAGAAAGAAGTAGTAGAGACTGAATTAATAACAGATATATTTTTCCTTTACTTTCTTAATTTTTCTTGGATGTTTTATGTTTTCTTTCACAAAATGGCAAATATAAATATGTCTTGCATGACTACACATTTATAACCTATTTAAAATTGCTGACCTTATCAATGGAGGCAATAGTGAATGGAGGGAGAAAATCTGGAACTCAAAATTTAAAAAAAAATAGGAATGTTAAAATTGTTTTTATATGTAATTGGAGAAAAAATAGATAATGGGGAAAAAAAAGAGTTTAAGTTACCTGCCCTGGAAAATATAGCCAGAATAAGTTGGATATGGGACGTCAACCTAAGTTTCTACTACTTTAAGACAAGCTATCTATACATCATGTGTCACTACTTTTCATGTGAACATGTAGATACAAATATGCAAACATTGTATATTCATTGTGTTGTACTTGGTCTCCACAATCATTTATTTCCAAATATAATATCATTAGCAAATTAAAACAACTGACAGCATTATTTTAAACTTTTATTTCTCAAAAGGATGAAATACATTTACAACATGTCTTTCTAAAACATATATGAACAAAAATAAAATGAATTGCAACGTATTATATACTTTTCTTCCTTCTTGTTTTGGGGCCATGGGGGACAGAAAATAAAATATTTTGAAGGCAAAAGGAGTATTTCGATCTCTTTCTCCCTCTCCAAATACATATACATACATACATATATATATATATATATACACACATATGGATATTTATAGATACACAGATACATATATCTCTTTAAGATGCATAGTTCCATGAAATTTGAGCTAGAAAGGAGGGGCCTCAGAAGTCATCTATTTCAAGTGCCTTATTTTCCAAATGAGGAAACTAATGCCAACAAAAGTTAAGTGAATTGCCCAAAGTCTCACAGATATAAAATGCTAGGACAAAATTTGAATGTGGGTCTTCCTGACCTCAACAAAATTTTCCCTTCCACTGTACTGTATTGCTTCTTTCTAGACAGCAAATACTGAACAGCAATACATAAATTTATCTGTACCCTAAAATGTGTGAGTAAATGACCTGATTAATAAAGAAAAATGGGAGGAATGGACAGTTAAACCTGTCTTCACTTTGCATATTATTTTTTCCTTAAAGGCTTAATATTCATATGACATATTTCTTCTGACAGAAACTTCAGAGGGGAATCAGGGGGGAGCCATAGCATATAATGTCTTCATTAAATCCCGTCAAAATGCTCCTCCTGTTCTGCATTTATTCCATGATTTTTCAAGAGTACATTATTATGGAGATGTTCATTGGGTGATAATAATTTAGTTCAAAGATGATTATGTTGCAACTTTATTAACTTTAACTCTCACACATGACAGTTTTTTTCTCAAGTTGTAACTTCTTTGTCATCACTTTGATCAGAATAAAGCAATAGAACTTTTAATTCCTTTAAGTAGGAGACACAGCCGATCACTTTTCAATTCAATGAACTCCAACCTGCAAACAGTTAGTCAGGCAAACCCAAAGCATTCTAATTAAATTTCCCCAGAAGTATAATCTTTAAAACATGTTTACTTCCACCCTTCCATTTACAACTAACATTTGGAATTTCAGCACAAGCAAGGTATGTCCCTTCCAGTATCTCCAGAGTATTTTTATATGATATTTGCAATTCACCCATTAAAATAACATTTAAAACCCACAATATACCTGTAATGACTTATAAAAGAGTGCATAGTGTTTGTAAACCCAAACAAGTCAGTACTTCTCTATCCAATGAACCATCTTAATAGGAAACAGGGGTGAAAGGGAAAATGAAGGAATTGTCTAACAATGTCACTAACTAGTGGGAAGCAATATTCACTTCCTCATAATTCTCCTCTAAGTGAACTTCTCCACCAAGTATAACTTAACATATCTATTCATTCTTATTAAGATTCTTGGAGATATTATTTTTTTAACAAGGACAATTGGAAGGTGTCCAAAATGAAGGAATTAAGAAGAAAGAAACAATGTTACTTTCCTTGAACCATGCATTCATTAAAGAGATATTTTTGAATATCTATTATACACAATCTCATTGTTCTAGGACTGTGGCATACACAAAGATGATTTCAATAGTTTCTGCAGAATTCAGTCTGCTTGTGGAGGTAAGTACATGAAAAATAGAATAAAAGACAGATTGTGACAATTGCCACTGAAAACAAATAAAGAATTGTGGGTGCTTATTATAGGAGACATTGAATCTCCAAAATATAAAGCACTATAAATATATATGCTACTCTTGTGCAGTAAAAAATGAATGAATTTTTTTAGTGCTTTTCATGTTTGAGACACTCTTTGAGTTGTTACATGGTCATATAGAAGTTCTTTGATACCAGAAACAGTTCCTTTTTTCATCTTGGTATCTTCAATGCCCACTAGAGTGAAAGAAACAGTAGATGTGTCATAAATAGTTGTTGAATTAGATTAAAAAAATGTTGACTATGGTTCCTGTCCTCAGTGAACATATCACAATATAACTCCAAGCATGAGGAAATATGGAAATAAAGAAGATAGTTAAGAACTTCTTAACTATCTGTTCTGTCAGGAGACAAAACTCATCTGGACCCAGGGATGGACCTCTATAATTTTATAACATGATCTTTATTTAGCATCTCTTTAATACCTCTTTGTCCTCTTTTTTGAGGGACAAAATTATCTCAAGGAATAGAAATAACAGAAAAAAAATACCTTTAAAGTTGAGATACAAACAAGACTTGTTGGAAATCAAGTTTCAGGAGACCATTAGAATATAAAACTATTGGGGGTAAGCCAAGAAATCATTTTTGTACATGACACATAAAACAATGAGATCATTTGTAGAATAACAGAGGAATCTGTTCCCCTAAGCCTAGGTGGGAATGGTGTGTATAAGCTAAAGCCATTAATGATATTCTTATGGAACAGATGGAAATAAATGAAGGGAAAACCTTGCTTTGAAAAACATTTTGGAGGGGGAACAGACTGAAAGGATTCATTACTACAAGCTTCATGTTGGATAGGAGAAAAGTATGATATATATTTTCTTGGGTATCTTGGGATTTGAATTCTATTGTGAACTGGCAATTTGTATGAAATTATAGCTAATTGTAGCTATATGGATGGATAAACCATTTAGATGAATCTAGGTTTCCTCTATCTTTGACCATGATGGAAGGAGGGCTAGGCACAATAATGTTCACATAAGAATATTGTCCTCTGTTATATATTTACAATTGACTCAGTTATACCAGAGGCATGCTCTTTTTATTTAAAAATACTCACATGCCTCTGTGATCATACTGACTTTGCAAATATTTCAAGAAATCCAAATCTCAATCTGCTTATGCATTTCCATTCTGTGTCAATCATCCATGTCTTCTCAAGTTTTTTTTCACCTCAAAGAGTTCAATCAATATAATAAAGGCCATTTTTTCTACCCCTCCTCCCCCTTCCTCCTCTTCCTTCCCTTTCTTCTTCCTCCTCCTCTTCCTCCTTCACCCTCTCCTTCTCTCTTCTTCCTTTCAAAATTATCCTGCTTGTATTTGATTCCTCCTAAGCTTCTTTCCATTTTTTCTCTTTTTTGATTTGTCTTAGTGGCCTTTCTCTTTTTCATCAATATTACTAACTTTTCTCCTATTCTATTAAAATCAGAGAAAAAAAATCTTGTTATGAATAAGGATAGTCAAACCAAGCAAATACACATAGTGGCCCCTGTTCAAAAATATACATTTATTTCTATATTCAGTCCAATAGATCTCTCTCAGGAGGTGGGTTACATGCTTCATTATGGCCCTGATAAAGAACAAACCCTTTTTTCTTCTTTGCATAAATAAACTTTCTGATCAATATCTCCACCTTCCCAATACTTAGAGACAGCATAGAGAGCTTCAAATATCATGTTTTGCAAAAAAAAAATCTATTAAGGAAGTAAAGAGGAATTATTTCCCTAAGGAAGGAATTTATAATTATTATGATGATACCTATAGCATCTGAAATTCTACAAAAAGCATATCATCTCAATAGAAACAACTCTGAGAATTCAAAGATCCAAAATTACATTACTTTGTTTCCTGCTTTCATCCATGAAGATTGCCACCAATTTTTGAACTAGTAGATGACTTTTGAGAAATATTGTGGTATGAATTTTATCTCCTTTTGGCTAACATAGACACAAGCCTCCATGAACTTAGCCTTCCTGTTCCTCATTCAATGACCCTAGTAAATGAATGTACTAGGAAGTATCTGACTTTTTTTATTCTACTAATGTAGCTTCCAATAAAATAGGGTCATTGACCAATCCCAATGAAAATGGAAGAATTAAAATAAGACTTTAGTGTAAAAATCAATTAAAGCAATTTAATAGCTCAGAAAAGATTGATAGACATGAATTGAATTGCAGATTTGGAGTTAGAAAGATGGATCTTAGGGAATTAATTATACAGCCTCATTTTGAATATGGTGAAATTTATCAATTCCTATCTTCAGAAATTAATTTTGTACTATCACAAGGCAAAACAAGAAATACAAATTTGGGGCATGAGTTCATGTTGGAGAATGAGCTAGACTTTAGTAAATCTGAATTTTTATTGGCTTTGTGTGGGAGATATTTATTCTGATATTCAATGTTATTTCCTTAAAGAAGAAAGAGTGGTCACTGACACTTCCACTAGTGCTTCTACTGAAGTTAAGTGGAATACAGTGAAATGAGACCTAAGATCTTCCCTGGAAAACTGTGATAAGCTGCATAGAACCCTGGCGTACTGAAGATCTGAAGCATTCATGGTGAGTTAAGGATAGTCCATGTAAGTAGCACTTCCTAAAGAAGGTAGCTGCTGTGCACATTTTCTTCACCACGCACATAGTTTGGGCAATGCGAGGTGCTCCATACTCTAACATATCCATCTTCCCATCTTCACATTGGTTGCAAAGGAAACCTTAACATGATCAAGAACCTGAAATTTGTTCTATGTGTTCTTTGTATTGAATATAGCATATGGATGTGTGTGTCACAGGGAAGGGGAGAAGAGTAAATACTACATAGTAATTTCATTGCAGATTGCCAATTAGGTGCCTTCTGCTTTTCTGTGCTTTGCTAGTGTTTTACAGTTGGTAAGCTGTTTCAATAAATCACATGTTCAGTAGAATATTTTAAAAAATAATTTCTAAGAACGAGATCAGTTTTAATTGATAAATCTAAAATTTAGGAGTGAATAGGATTTCAGCGCAGAGAAGATAAGCTTGCAAGAATCAAAACAAACAAAACAAAAACCTGGTAATATTGCCCTTGTACCAGATCTTAACTTTAGATGAACAAAAATCTCCAAGTCAATCAAACAAAGTATCTAAAGAGCTTAGGCAGTGTTTATATGAGTTGATGTGTGGGATATAGGTAACTTTAAACAAGGTTGATGCCCCAGCTGGCAGCTATTGAGGGGCACTGCAGTATTTTGAAAAACCTACACAGAATAGTCAATAGACTATTAGTTGAAAAATATTGCCACCTAGTAGTTAAATGATATACTATGCACCCAACCTGATCAATTAATTAATTAATTAATTAAGTGACTGTTATTCCTTTAAAAACTGCAGAAACTCAGGGAATGGAAATAATCCAACACATGAGTAATTATAGCTCTGAAAGAAGTACCAAGAATACATATAACCTATCATGAAAATAAGGACAACAAAGCACAGATTTATGCAATATTATATACACTAAAGCCTGGATTTACAACCAGTTCTATACTTTTTTTTAATACCCCAGACCCAGGGGTCAGGATTAGAATTTCATATAGCTAATATTTCTACCAAAATTGTTTAATCCAAGCCAAACTGTTAAAACAAATTTCCTGTACACAAGCATCTAAGTAGATAAGCATTTTTTTTCAACAAACCAAAGGATTGAATATAATAAAGTATTATATGTATATATCTACACACATGGATATATTTTATATATTCAATCTGCCATTGTCATATTAAAAATTTTGTTAACCTTTGCTCCTCGATTTCTGTGTATTAATCACTTTTATTTCTAAGGCAGGGGAAATCAATCAAAAATAAGTATACTGAAGTGATTCATAGTATTTAGGGGTTCAAGCATCTCACAAACAAAGGTAAGGGGTAATATCACATCTACCTTTTAATAAAATTTATTTTCTTTGCCATTTTATGTCTTTTATCTTATACATTTAAAAACACTATTCAGAGAGATAATTCATAAGCTTGGCAGGACTGGCAAAATGGTTCATAAAACAACCAACAAAAGTATAAAGTATATTTTTAAGAGAAATACTTTTAAGAGAAAATATCTCAATGGTTCTCTCATTTCCTACATGACAATTGAAAAACAACAATATTTGATTTTAAATAAAGTGCAATTCCTTCCATTTATTTTTCTTCATCAATTATATTGAAAATATTTTATGTGTGCAATCTACATTGGAAATGTCCACTATTAACAATAGTGTGATTTAGAATAAAGTATAACTATTCTACTATATTCAAGGGGTTCAAGTTCCTGAAATATTTTATTCCAGAACTGTTTAATCTATAAGGCAATTCCACTGAATAAACTAAGACCCCAAGTACGAGATTATAATGAGACTCTTCTTTCCATTTTAGGAGTTTCAAGAGACTCTCTGAGCTCTGAGTGTTGACTTTTTAGGTGGTTAAAAGGGAGATTTTTTATATCTATTTTTTGCTACCTAATCTCTCTACTAGAGTCTGACCTTTTAAATTTTTTAAGCTGCTCATCTTGAATGACTTTGTCATTGAGCAAGATGTGCTATAAGCTGGAAGGAGGCTAATAGCTACATGGTAGCTTTTACACTGAAAGTAAATTACCTTAATCTTCATGAAATTTCTGAAGGACCTAGAGAAGGGCGGTAAGTGAATCTTCAAGACTCAAATTAATAGGATATCATAAAGTGGATCTTTATTAGAATAGATTGCTCATTAATATGAATTTCATAGAATCTGAAATGGTTCACACCCTTCAGAAGCATTTACAATTTAACTTTTGGGTTCAGAAATACAGCTTTCTGTGTAACATATGATTTTAATAGGTGCTCATGTATGCTATAAGGTATAAGAACTTGTGTTGCAGTGAATGAATCTATAATTCCCATGAACCTTCATAAAAATCACATTGATGTTTCACCCAATTACAGAGGATGGAATACACACATTGCAATTCACTGGGGCCATTTGTTTACTCAGCAGAAACTAGATGTGACCAAATCTCTAAAACTCAACATTTATTAAAAAATAGTGGATAGGTAGCTGCTTTGAATTTGAATTCTCAGAAGTGATGATTAAAAAGAACCCTAGATACTGAAAGATCGGTACAGAAATTTTAGATGTAAATAATGTGCTGATTTCATTTTGTGGACCTACGTTTTTTAAACAGTGAAGGATTTCTACATAGTAGAATGGTTGGTTAATGAAGAACAAGAAAAAAAATTTCTAAATTCTAAAGAAAACAATGCAATCCAAAAGCAAAAAGAATGAGAACCAAAGAAAAAAAATAGAGCAGGTTTCTTGTTAAATCAACTATCTATTCATATTTGCTAAGATAAATCATACATAACAGAAGTTAACAGATTCTTATACAAGCTTCTTTATTGTTCTTTGAGTACCGAAATGTTTTCATTTATTGATATCAATTACAAATAACATGAATGTTTAACTAAAATAACAAATTGGTTGATTTCTTAAAAGAGAAGGTGAAAGATCAGATGTTTTCAAACTTCCCCCCCCCCAAAAAAAAAGGCTATTGCAGATGTTTTACGTTTTGAGGTCATTACAAATTGTGTACTAAGGCTTTTTTGTCATTAATATTTTAAGACTTGCATTAAAAGGATTTGTGAAAATTCAATTAAATTCCAAAATATTGTATAAATGTCTACTATGTATCAGAATCGTCTTGATGTTCAATCATAGCGTAATCCCTGACACCAAGGAGTTTGACATTTTAAGGGGTATTTATGTGACATGAGGACCACGAATAGGGGAGAGAGACAGACAGACAGAGACAGAGATACAGAGAGAGACAGAGATGGAGATGGAAAGAGAGAGATAGATAATGAGAGTGAATGAATAGAGGTCATGTTCTGCAAGGATGAGAGTATATATAGGTTAGAAGCAGTTTAAACTACCTCCAGAGAAATTATTATATTTTGGGGGGCATCTACACTTTGGAAATTGATAAATACTCCACATGGAAACATAATTTATTCCTTTGTTGATTGTCTAGACAACAAATTGATGGAGAAAATGCAAATAATTTAGATTAAATGTGTGTTGTATGTAGATTTTCTTTTTTTAGACCTGTTGCTAAACATTTACCAGTAGGTCTCTTCATGATGGGCAATCTTTATGCAGGCTCTGGCACCAAATCTGGGGCTAAAGGGAATAGAATTACTTAAATATGCACAGTTAAAATAGGAGTGCTTTCCAATCACAAAATTAGAGGGAGACAATAGCAAAAGTATGAAAAATGATTATTTTATTATGTCAGGAACACTAAATGTGAAGCAAAGTAGTATGTAATAAAATTAGGCAGGAAGAATTTTGCTTTTGGATTTCCTTTCATTTTAGGATGTATTTCTTTTATTGTTACTTACATATAGTGGAAACCATGGAAGATTTGAATGACTAGGTGATGCAATAGATATGTTGGCCATGGAGTCAGTATTTACTAGATGTGTGATCTGTGTTATTTAACCATGATTGCCTCAGTTTTTAATCTGTAAAATGAGCTGGAGAAGGAAATGGTAAACCACATCAGTATCTTCCCAAAGAAAACTCTAAATGTGGTCACGAAGATTTGAACACAAGTGAAAAAACTCAACAGCAACAGGTAGAAAACATATATGTATTGCTATAAACCTATGTATTTCTTCATCTTGCTCTGTAATGCTATGTGCAGTGAAAATGGTAGAATATTAGAAAAATTAAGAGAAGCAGATAAAATAATATCTATATATTTTATAGTTTCTATAAGCACTGAAAACTATACTTAATATTCTAAATATGAAAGTTTTCTCCAGTGTGGATATGAGCTCTGTAATGCTTGTACTAACTGATTAAATATGTAGTTTCCCATTCTCAAAGTGGAACCAGACAATGGAGTAGCACAACAACCAGTCAATCAAGAGGACTTCTGATGCCCCAATGATACTTGATGTAATAGTGATCTTTGAGAAGTAAACATAAACTGAATGAACTCTTAAGATGCCTTCAAATACTGGAAAAAGTCTTGACCAACTCAGAGAAAAGCAAACATCTTGCTTTCTGACTTGTCTAAAAAGTAATAATCTTCCTGCTTCCTAATTTACTGTATTGTTCTGATATCTTATCCCTAGAACCCCACTTCTAGCCTAACTTCCCAATTTATTTGTTTCTCCCTTAACTCTTACATGGCAATAAATATGTTGAAAATTTCTAAATGCCTCAAATATGTATAAATGCCTAATCTTTCCCACTCCCTTGGAACATATGAGGATATTGTCTCACTGATCCAGGTAACAAGATTCCTCTATCCAAACTGTGATCATACTCTAGTTCATTCAAGATCCCCCTTTTGTACCTGGGGTTTCTTCCATTTTAGCAGGACATGTTTTTTTTTTTCATTTCATTTTAGTTTAGACTCAAACACCAGAACACAAATACAGAAGAGAAAAGAAAGAGAAACTTATCATAAACTTCAATATTCTAGGTTAAATACAAAGTAAGAAAGAAAAATGTACATAGTAGAACATAAGAGAGGATTCAAAACATGTGACAATAAATTTTGATTTCAAGGAAGCATATATGATTGATATTATATGTTTTGTTGAAAGCTGTACATTTATGCTTCTTTTCTAGGTTTCTTTTGTTCTCTACTGTGTACTTTTTTATTTTGTTCTTTTTTTTTCATCCCCACAGAAGGTTACAATTAAGTGTGGATATATTTCTTTATAACTATATGTATGTAGGTAGGTAGGTAGGTAATACTCATATATACATATAGATATACTATAGAAAGATAGATATATACATACATAGGTACATATATACATAGATGGGACAAATACTTTCCCAAACACATTCTATTCTTAATCTTTGTTTTATGCTTGTGAATATCTCTTCTTTCCTATTTCTCCTACCTCTTCTGTTTTACGTCTACCTACTACATTCCCTCCTACTACCTGTCTACCCTCTCTAAGGACCCCTGCCCTATCCTTCCATTGCCATGAATGGAAACACACTTCTGTAGCCCCTAAAAATCTATTCCCTCATCCTTCTCTCTAGAGATTTCTCCCTTATACTCCCATTTCCATTGATCTAAACAACATTCTGGTGGGGGGGGGGGGCAGAACCAAGATGGTAAAGTAAAAACAGGGACTTCCTTGATGTCTCCCTCAACACTTTCCAAATACCTGTAAAAAGGGCTATAAACCAAGGGGCAGAGCTAAGATGGCAAAGTAGAAGCACAAACTTGGTGTGAGCTCCTTTTCCAATCACTTCCAATACATGTAAAATATGACACTGAACAAACTTTCGAGCTATAGAACCCACAAAGATACAGAGAGAAACAAATCTCCCTCTGAAGGCCATCTGGCAGGCTGACAAGAAAGGGCCATTGCAGCATGCTGGGAGTTGAGCACAGTCCCCCTTGATGCATGGTTCCAGCCCCAGAGCAGCCCCAAGTAGCAGTGGCCGGAGAAGACTTCAGGGGGGTGAATCACCAGCAGCTGTGGAGGTTTCCAAATTTCTCAACCCATAAATGCCAAAGATAAAGTAAAAGGTCAGTGTGGAACTCTGTTAAAAGAGGGGTGGATGGAAGAGTGGGTATGACCCCTGCCCCCAGGGCAAGAAGGAGGGGAAGCATGGGAGCTGCATCATGTGGCTGCCTTAGGAGCTCCTGGCATGCAGACCTTAGGGGGAACAAACAACCATTCAGAGGGTAATCATGATTGCATTAGCCTGGTTGGATTGGGATAGCAGTATTGGGTGGTGGTCCTGGGGTATATGGCCAGAGAGCTAGGGCTTGTGGGGTTTGTAGAGAGGGTATCCTCCTAATACCTCTGGCAGCTGCAAAAACCTAATCAATTTGGGACAAAGCTCTCTCCATTCTGGAAGCAGAGTTCTACCATGGCAAAGAGCTCAAAATTCAAGTAACTGGCTAACAATATGAAGAAGCAGAGGAAGCACAAAGAGAGGATAAAATCCTTTTTTGGAGAAAAAATGGTCAAGGCATGGACCAGGAGGAAGACAGAGAAGTCAGAACACCTGCATCAAAAGCCTCCAAGAAAAAATATGAATTAGTTATGGGCTATGGAGGAGCTCAAGAAGGATTTTGAAAATCAAGTAAGAGAAGTGGAGGAAAAAAATGGGAAGAGAAATGAGAATGATGCAAGGAAATCATGAAAAGCAAGACAAGAGCTTGCTAAAGGAGGACAAAAAATACACTGAAGGAAATAACACCATAAAAAAATCGACTAACTCAAATGGCAAAAGAGGCCCAAAGAGCCAATGAGAAGAAGAATGCTTTAAAAATCCAAATTTGCCAGATGGAAAAGGAATTTCAAAATTCAATGAAGAGAATATCTCCTTCAAAATTAGATTGGAGCAATTGGAAGTTAATGGCTTTATGAGAAATCAAGATACTATAAAACAGATCCAAAAAAAAAAATGAGAAAAGAGAAGGCAATGTGAAATATCTCATTGGAATAACCACTGACCTGGAAAATAGATACAGGAAAGATAATTTAAAAATTATTGGACTACCTGAAAACCATGATCAAAGAAAGAGCCTAGACACCATCTTTTAAGAAATTACCAAGCAAAATTGCTCTCATATTATAGAACCAGAGGACAAAATAGAAAATGAAAGAATTTATCCATCACTCCTTGAAAAATATCCCAAAAAGTAAACTCCTAGGAATATTATATCCAAACTCCATAGTTCCCAGGTCAAGGAGAAAATACTGCAAGCAATCAGGCAAAAACAGTTTGAGTATTGTGGAAACACAATCAAGATAACACAAGACAGTATCTTCTACATCAAGGGATTGCAGGACTTGGAATATGATATTCCAGAGGTCAAAGGAGCTAGGACTAAAACCAAGAATCACCTAGCCAGCAAAACTGAGTATAATGCTACAGGGGAAAACATGGCCATGCAATGAAGCAGAGGATTGCCAAGCATTCTTGATGAAAAAAAAACAGAGGTGAACAGAAAATTTGACTTTCAAATACAAGAAGCAAAAGAATCATAAGAAGTTAAAAAGAAAAAGAAATCACAAGGAACTTATTAAAGTTGAAATATTTTCATTCCTACATGGAAAAATGATAATTGTTACTCATTAGACTTTTCTCAGTATGAGGATAATTAAAGTGAATACATATATATTTATATGTATAAATATACATTATATATACTCCTACATACATACATATATGTATGCAAACATATGTATAGGACAGTGTGTGTCTATGTATATATAGATAGATAGATAGATAGATAGATAGATAGATAGATAGATAGATAGATATGTGTGTGTACATATGTATCGTCATGTATACATAAACAGGGCACAGGATAAGTTGAATATGAAGGGATGACATCTGAAAAATAAAATTAAGAGGCGACATAAGTATTTATTGGGAGGAGAGAGGGAGAGATAGATTCAGGTAAATTATCTCATATAAAATTGGCAAGAGAAAATTCTTACAATGGAGGGGAACAGGAAGGTAAAAGGGAATGGGAAAACCTGATTTTCATTGAACTTGGCTTAACGAGGGAACGAACATACACACTCAATTGGTTATCTTACCCTACAGGAAAATAAGGGGGTAGAAGATAAGAGGGAGCATGATAGAAGGGAGGCTAAACTGTGAGAGAGTGTAGTTACAAGTAAACATTTTTGAAAACGGTCATGGTCAAAGGAGAAAATAGAATAAGTGGGGAGGCAGGATAGGATGGAGGGAAATATTGTTAGTCTTTCCCAATATAATTACTATGGAAATGATTTGGGTAACTACACATGTACATCCCATACTGAATTGTTTATCTTCCTAGTGGGGGTGGGTGAGGAGGGAAGAAGGGAAAAATCTGGAACTCAAAGTTTTAAAGACAAATGTTTGTTTTATTTATTTTTTGGTTTACATGCAACTTGGAAATAAGATATACAGACACTGGGGTATAGAAATATATTTTGCCTTACTAGAAAGTTAGAGGAGAGATTGGGGAGGATATAAGAAAGTGCAGACTGGAGGAAGACATATTCAGTAGGCTTGCTATTTTGGGACGGTGGTAGGGGAAAGATGGGGAGAAAAATTGTTACTCCAAATCTTGTGGAAATAAATGTTGAAAACCAAAAATAAATAAATGAATTTATTTTTAAAATTACTCTAAATAAATCCTAGAGAGGCAAAACACACAAAATGACCAAGTGAAACAAATTTCAAGCCAAGACAACATGGGAGGTCAATAACAAAGATGTGTTGCACCAGTCTGAGATAAAAGTGAAGCTCAGTGTGGGTGGTGGGCGCTGGTACAGACAGGGTCAAAGCAGACCTCTGGGGACTGAATCAGAGGCAATTGTGATGGTTTCCAGACTTCTCAATCTACAAACTTCAAAGACAACTTGGAAGGTCAGTAGGAAAGTTCTGCGGCAGTGATGGTGGAAGCAGTGGCAGTGGCTGTTTCGAGAGCTCTCAGTCCATAGATAGTGGTGGGATCAAGCAGAGGACCACAGGGGGATTGCAGGGATCTCTCTGCAAGTACTGAGGCAGGATTCTCTCCCTTTGCTCGTTCTTGCATCTGGGTCACAATCCTGGGTGGCAGTCCTGGGGCAAGAAGAAGTGCTGATGTGGCTTAATTTGTGGCAATAGAGGTGAGGGAATCCTCCCCAGAGTTCCAAGAAAGAAAAAAATGCTTGTTGTCACTCACAGACCAGATCACAGACCAGGACAGGAGTGAAGACTTCTCTTTTGATCATATAACCTTGAGAGTCTTAAAAATTACTGGTCCCTAGAAATATCTCTGAAAACAGATGCACAAAATCCCTGAAACTTGCCCTCTTCCCTGGAAGTAGAGTCCTACCTTAACAAAGAGATAAAATGTTTCAGTAATTGACTGAGAAAATGAATAAACAGCAGGGGAAAAAAAACAGACCATAGAATCTTACTTTGGTGACAAAGAACATCAAAACACACAACCAGAAAAAGACAAGATAGTCAAAGCTCGTACATCCAAAGCCTCCAAGAAAAATACCAATTGTATAGAGGACATGGAAGAGATCAAAAAGGATGCTGAAAATCAGGTAAGAGAAATAGAGGAAAAAATGGGAAGAGAAATGAGAGTGATGCAAGAAAGTCATGAAAATGAATCAATAGCTTGCTAAAGGAGACCCAAAAAAATTGCTGAAGAAAATAATACCATAAGAAATAGACTGAACACCATTTATAATCCCATTTTACCTATTCCCTCACCCTCGCCTCTAAAGATCCTTCCCTTGTCTTCTCCCACTCCCTATCCCCTCACCATTTTATTTCTTATGAATTTAGAAGACTTTATACTTTCCAAAATGTGTATGTATTGTTCCCTCTTAAACCCATTCCTGATTAAAGTAGGTTTCCAGAACTACCAGTCCTCCTCCAATATCTCATTCCTCTGTGTTGATTCTTCCTCCACCTAATTTCTTTAAAATAATTACTCTTTTTAACTGTTCATAAATGGTTTTACTTTTTAAATTAATATAATAACACATTAATCTTTTTTATGAGTTTACACAATTATTAATATGAATCTAGACTAATATTTTTCATTTTACATATATAAAAAGTAAATAGTCTGTCCTTATTGAATCCCTTGTAATCAGTCTTTGGTATATACCTTATATATTTCCCTTGTCTCCTTTATGCCAAATCTTCTTTTAAGTTCAGGGTTTTGTTTTTATTTTTAGCAAAGTCTTGAAAGTCTAACAGTTGATGAAATATCCATTTCTTTAAAATTCAAGATTATGCTTAACTTTGTTGGGTATGATATTTTTGGTTGAAGAACCAGTACTCTTCCTCTTCTATACATAGCATTTCAAGTCCTATGGTCCTTTAATGTCTCTGTTCTAAGGTCCTATGGGATTCTTATAGTGGCACTGTCATTTTATAATTGTTTAATTCTTGTTGCTTTTAATATTTTATATTTGAGCTGGGGGTTTCACATTTTGACTAAAATATTCCCGTGTTTTCCTCATAAGATCTCCTCTAATTGGTGACCAATGGATTCTTATCTATTTCTACTCCTGCTTCCTCTTTATAATATTTCTGGACAATTTTCTTTAATTATTGCTTGTATTATTGTATCAAGATTTTTTTTTGATGAGAGTTTTCAGTTAGTTCAATTATTTCTATGTTTTCTCTTCTTGATTTTTCTCCAGGTCTGTTGTTTTTTTTTTATAAGATGTTTTACTTTCTCTTCTATTTCTTGCATTATTAATATTTTAATCATTTCTTCATCTCTTACCATTTCATAGGCTTCACTTTGCCCAGTTCTAATTTTCAATGTGTTATTTTCTTCCTTAAGATTATGAATGTCCTTTTCTAATTGGCTAACTTTCCTTTCAAGGCCTTCTTATTTTTTGCGTATTATTCTTATTTTCTTTTTTAGTTTTTCCTCCATATCTGTCAATTGATGTTTAAAGTCTTTTTAAACATCTTTTTTGAATTCTTTTTGGGCAGGTGACCATTTAATGTTACTTTTTGGGGATTTTAGCAGCAAGCACCCCAGCATCCCCAGGGTGGCTGCCAACACAGGTTCCTAGATCTGCTTTGCTAAAGGAAAGCAACTTAAAATGGGTTAACAAGCTGACTTCAATCAGTCAAACATATATCATTTACCTAGTTCAGGGGGAAAAGGTCAGCATCCCGAACTTCAGAGTATACAGACAGAATTATCAAGACAGAAGAACTGATCATGCAGAAAGGTTTCCAAACTGTCCAACCATTACATCCATACCAAATCACAGTTACCAGAGAGGGAAACATACAAATCAGGGTTTTTCAAAGCCAGAGGGCTCTCAACGGCTTCCCAGAGTCTCATTGGATCAAATCACACAACACTTCTCAAAGTGAGCCCCAATACAAAGCCTCACAACAGACTTTATATAGCCTTCTCCTGGCTCAGAGAATGTAACAACCTTCTTGCCCCACTGCCCAATCACAAAGTATCTCCTGAGAAACAAGCCTCCCACCACAGGCTCCAGGTATACTTAAGCCTAGGGGCAGGGAAGATCTTAAAAATTTATGTCCCCATTACATTCAGCCCCATGATCTTTCTTGCCCATAGCATAGACAATTTACATTTGACTTAACCCTAAACATCTCTTAGGTCACATTTTCAAGATACTAAACTAAAGTTACCAAAGTGGCCACATGGCCTTAAACAAACACAAAGTACATTGCATTATCACCTCAATTCAAAACAAGTGTCCAAATAAAGTTCTCTTGGGCAGCAGGGGGTGTCCTTCCCCTCACACTGCTCCAGCCCCTGCTCCCAAATTTTGAGGGGCAGCTGGGCAACAAAACCAATAGGGTGGGGTCCTTGGGCCCTTCACTCCACACACCATAGTCACAAGTCCATCCTCCCCCAGGGTCCCAAACTGTGGGATGCAGCAAGAAAACACATTCAGTGATCCTGTTTGACACACAGTCCTTATCTTGTCTGGTGGCTGAATTAAAAACTCCTGGGTTCCTTCTTCTTCCACAGACAGCAGCTGCTCCTGGCTTCTGCCCAGGTCCCAATGCAGGCAGCTCACCATTCCTGCTCTTAGCTTGGCCATGTCAGCATGCAGGCCATTCTTCTCTCCTGCTCCATGGCTCCACAAAGTCACAGCTACCACAGCTGGGAAACAAACCATTATGCCAGACCCCATACTTTCCTTTTATTGTGCAGATCCTGTTCATGACACCATTGTAGTGGAAAACACCCCAGCATTCCCAGGGTGGCTGCCAACACAGGTTCTTAGATATGCTTTGCTAAAGGAAAGCAACTCAAAATGGGTTAACAAGCTAATTTTAATCAATCAAACATATATTGTTTACCTAGTTCAGGGGAAAAAGGTCAGCACCATGAACTTCAGAGTATACAGACAGAATTATCAAGACAGAGAAACAGATCAAGCAGATAGGTTTCCAAACTGTCCAACCATTACATTCATAACAAATCACAGTTACCAGAGAGGGAAACATTTAAATCAAGGTTTTTCAAAGCGGGGGTCTCTCATTTGATCAAATCACACAACACTTCTCAAAGTGAGCCCCAAAGCTAAGCCTCACATCAGGGCTTATATAACCTTATCCTGGCTCAGAGAATGTAACAACCTTTTTGACCCACTGACCAATCAAAAAGTATCTCCTGAGAAACAGGGTTCTCCTTGGAGAGGAGCATAAAGGAGAAGCAGAATTTTTTTTTAAGTTTTCTGTGACAAAGGGAAGAAGTAACATTCAGGAAAGTTATGGCATACATGCCAATGTCTATTGCAGAGGCATAAAATATAAAGCTATTTTAAGGATATCTGATAATATCCTACAAATTAAGCCAATATTTGCCTTGATGTTTTGTATCCTTACATGTGTGATGATCATTTAAGATCATTTGAAACCCAATAAAGGCCAAAATCTGAACTAATCTGAACAGTCCTTGCTTTGCTGTAAAAATACTCTTTCCTGTGTCAGCTACTATAAGACCAGATAAGGCTGACAAGGAGCATTCTTCTTGTTTGTAACCACTTAAGGAAAGGATACCTGGGACCAGACATTGCCTTGAATAATGAGATTTATCTTATCTTTTTATCCTATGAACATATGCCGTATATGGGGAAATACAGATATCCTAGGATGATTATTTTAATTGACACTTTGTCGATTGTCTTGTCTTATTGTATTTACAACTTACTCAATTAAGAAACTTCCTTTCTCATGCTATGGTTAAACACATATGGAAACATAAATCCGAGGGACACAGACATCCTGATGTGCAATTGTTCTAAAACATGAAAAGTTTTGTCATTCTTTTATCAGGCAGTAAGATTTTATCTGACTCCATGTATACATGTATCTTCTAGTTTTAAAGGAATAAGCAATAAGAATTTTTAGACTGACAGCTAATAAAATTGGTATTTTAAAAATTACTTTTCTATTTATTAATAGTGACATAATTTAATAGTGACACTATTTATTAATAGTTGCATAGCTATAACCAACCACCTTAAATACTTCCTCATTTTATGGGATCTATTAAAAGAAATGATAAAATCAGCTATTTTAACTTTGTTTATTTCCCTTAGCAGAAGGATCTAATGGTCTTTGAAATGTTCAAATTTTTAAAAATAGCTAACATTTAAATAAAGTATTCACTATATGGCAGGCACTGTGATAAGCACTTGATAATTACCTCACTCCATACTCATAACAGCTTTTTTATGAGGTATGTGCTATTTCCTTTTACAAGTGAAGATAATGAGGCAGAGTATCACATCCAGTATTACACAGGAATTGTCTGAGTCTTGATTTGAACTCAGGTATTCTTCAGTCTATTCCCAGCAGTCTATCTACTGCAAAACCTAACTGCCTCCTAATAGTAAAAAGTCACTAGAGAGAAAGTCAAATAGTCAAATAGGGAAGAAAAAAAAGGGGTTTCATTTTATTCAGAGTGTGAAAGGAAGTTATATTTGGGATAACAGAAAATTGTTTTTAATTTAAGTTAAAGTAGAGAACAATTTGAGCAGAAATGGCCTGCCCTTTGCTTTAAAATATATTCCATGAAAATTTAAAGGAAAAAAAAAAAGCAAATTGGCTTCCACAATTTATCAAAAATAATATAAAGAAAAACAAAAAGAAAAATACAATTAGAGTTAGATTCAGTGTACAGCACCTTCACACTAAATACGAATACAGCAGAAGACAATATCATCTGTTTTAGATATGGATTTGGAAGGAACCTCAAAGGTCATTGAGTCTAACTGCTTCATTGTTCAGATGAGGAAACTAATGCCCATAGAGGTTATGTTAATTGACCATAATCATACAGTATTTGTCTAAATCAGGGTTTGATTTAGACAAATTTGGATTCCATGTCCTTCCATGTGAAGAAAGCAGCCATTATTTGTTTTTTCTACTGTCCAGTATTGGTAGGAAAAGAGGGAAAAAATAAAGTCCCATCAAAGTTGGCATGGAGGTCAAAGTCTGTATCATAAACTAGCTAATGCTTCAACAGCTGTTCAATACTGATTTGGGTAGTTCAGCATATCTATGTTTAACGGATGTGTTCTGTCCCTTTGCACTACCAATCAAAATTTTCAGCTGTTGTGCCTGAAGGTCAAAACTATTAATCCATCTCACACGATAACAGGGTAGGTAAGGGACCTTATTATTTTAAAAATATTTTTCATTTTGCTTTCCACTGTTAATCCCTTTTAGAGATCTATCACATTAGATTATTGTTGAGAGTACAAATGTAATTCATAGAACTTCATCTTCTCATTGCTTTCCTGCATCTAGTAACTTCACTATGCTTTATGTACCAAATAAAAAGAAAATGAGGTACCTCCTATTCAAAAAAGACAGTTGATAAGGAAGGAAATTGTAAAGTTTCCCTTTGAATCAGAAAACAAGGCAAAAATTAATTGTATTATTTCATTCAAAAGAATTTACTTAGAATGATACTTATCACACTTACTGTACAAATAATAAAAAAAATCCTTCACAAAATTTAAAGAGGAAGATAATATTCCATTTTTGAAAAAGATGCTTTCCAGAATACTGCATCTTAGATGCCTAGAAAATAAACATGTTACAAGTGAAGCACAAAATATGCTAGGAAATGTTTTAATTTCACCCTTGTTTGCACAAACTTAACATCATACCCATAAGATGAATGTTAATGGTAGGGGTTAGAAGCTTAAACCTGTCAAGTGAAATGCATTGAATGATTTGGAAATTTCTACAAATTCTTTCTAACTACATCATGTTGACTTTCTGTGCTTCATATATGTTGTGTTTACAAAGAAAGAATATTAAATATACATATATATCTACATATATATATTATAATACATTATATAATATATAATATAATAGAACTTTCATGAGGTAGGCATGATATCAGTAACTATGCAACTAAATGATATTGGAACCTTAAAATATCTGAGTTGTCCAAAGGAATTTTTACTAAGATTAGATGAACTTTATTTTCAACAAATATGGCTAGATATGGAGAGAGCTGGGGACACTTTAATCTCCCCATCTCTGGTTCAATGTAAGCTAAAGATGAGGAGGAAAGGGCATGAACTATGAGCTCTAGAAAAAGCTATGAGCTCTAGTACAGAGGTGTCAAATATAGACTGTGGCACATAGATGGCAGTACTCTCCTGTGCGACAAATGAGATTAAAATGTAATTAGGAAATATTTAATAAAATCAATAAAACACAAAACATAAAATGCTAAGATTTTTTTATTAAAAAATAAAACAAAATATTTGCCAACAAGGATCCTTACCTACTGTTTAATGTACACCCTTCCCCAATTTCCTTTTGAGTTTGACACCATTGCTCTAGAATACTGGCTCATTACAGACTAAATGGAGGGATGTACTTCTAGTGATTAAAAGTCCCTGACAAATGGAAATACAAAGGTTATTTCCTGAATCTACTACTAATTAACAGGGATATTGAGGTGGGAAGAACCATTAATGATTCACAAGATCATAAGCATCACAAGTTAGCTGCACCTGGATTTCGGAGATATCAGTTTAGTGAGTAGAAAGTCAGAAGACTCAATCCTAGCTCAGTCTCTGATTGGCTATGATATCTGGGGCATCACTTCAATTCCTCCCATGGTGGAATGAAATAAAATATAGGACCTATAAATACCTTCACATTAAACATTATTCAAGTTGTAAAGAGGGATTATAACCAATGGAGTGAACAATGGAAAGAGGAAATAAAATAAAATGAAACAAGAGAACAAGTAGTTTGCTTCAATCTGCATTGAGACTCCATAGTTCTTTCTCTGGATGTGGATATCTCTTTCTATCATGAGACTTTTGGAGATGTCTTTGTAATGGGAATATAAAGTTGTAAGATCTTCCCTGCCCTTAGGCTAATGTGCACCTGGAGCCTGGGGTGGGAGGCTTGTTTTCCAGTAGATACTTCTTGACTGGCCAGTAAGTCAATAAGGTTGTTACATTCTCTGAGCCAGGAGAAGGCTATATAAGCCCTGATGTATAGCTTTGTTTTGGGGTTTACTGTGAGAAGTGTTCTGTGATTTGATCTGGATTATGGGAAGCCGTTGTTGAGAGCCCCCCCCCCTCAGCTTTGAAAAACCCAGATGTTTAAACCCAGATGTTGATTGGGTATGGATGTAATGGCTGGACAGTTTGAAATCTTTCTACTTGATCTGTTTCTGTCTTGAAAATTCTGTCTGTATATTCTGAAATTTGGGGTGCTGAGCTCTTTCCCCTGAACTAGGTAAATGACACATGTTTGACTGATTAAAGTAAGCTTGTTAACCCATCTTAAGTTGCTTTCCTTTATCAAAGCAGATCCAACAACCTGTGGTGGCATCAACCCTGGGGACGCTGGGGTGCTTGCCTCTACAGTGTTATAACCTTGCATTGCTGAAAGGAGCTCAGTCTATCAAAATTAGTCATCACACATATGTTGTGTCTGTAATTGTGTACAAAGTTCTCCTGGTTCTACTCTCCTTTCTTAGTGTCAGTTTAAATAAGTCTCTCCAGGTTATCATGAAGTCCACCTGTTTCTCATTTCTTATGGCAAAATGCCATTCCATTACATTCATATACTACAATTTGTTTAGCCATTCCCCAATTGATGGGTATCCCTTTGAATTCCAATTCTTTGCCACCAAAAAAAGAGGTGCTATAAATATTTTTGTGCATAAGGGTCCTTCTCCTACTTCTATGATCTCTTCTGTGATACAATCCTAGAAGTAGTATTGCTTGGACAAAGGGTATGAACTTTTTTTAACCCTTTGGGAATAGTTCCAGATTGTTTTCAGAATGGTTGAATCATTTCACTACTCCACCAACAATGCATTAGTATTCCAATTCTTTTACATCCTCTCCATCATTTATCATTTTCCTGTTTTGTTGTCTTAGCCAATCTGGCCAGGGAGATGTGGTAGCTGAGTTGTTTTGATTTGCATTTCTCTAATCAATAGTGATTTAGATAATTGTTTTCATATGTTTTGAGATACCTTTAATTCCTTCCCCTGAAAACTGCCTGTCTATATCCTTTGACCATTTGTGAATTGGGGAATGACGTGTATTCTTATAGATTTGGCTCATACCTCTGTATATTTTAGAAATGAGACATTTATCAGAGATACTTGTAAAAATTATTTCTCAATTTTCCATTTCCCTCATAATCTTGGTTACATTGGCTTTATTTGTACAGAAACTTTGCAATTTAATGTAAACAAATTTATCCATTTTGAATTTCATAATGTTCTCTAACACTTGTTTGGTTATAAATCTTCCTTTCTCCATAAATCTGACAGTTTTGAATATAAAATGTTCTACTTCCTTTCTACTGATCATTGACTGTTTCAGTGATGCTTTTTATTTTGTTTGAATACATTTTATTCACTTACATAAAGAGTTCAATTTCCAAAACCATACTGATTATGATCTGAAATGAAATTAATGATAAAGAAAGAGATATGAAGAAATTTTATAGATCACAGGATCCATAAGCAGGGGGACTAGATACTGCCTCAGTGGTAAAAAAAAAAAATCACTCCATTGGGACAGATGAAATCAATATTGATTATAATTTTACTCTTAATAAGAGCAGGATAAATCATATTACAGGCAGGAAGCTTTAAGTGGAGTTTGAGGTCATTCCCTTCAGCTGGACCTAAAAGAGTTTAATCATCTATTATCCTCATCAGCATAGATGGCACTCATCTGAGGAACATAAAGCAAATCTATGGATCAAAGCTTTAGCTTTCTCAAGCTGAAGAAATGCAGGAGAAGGAAGGGAGAAGTGGTCATTGTGTAAGTGGGAAGGTGTCTTCCCTGAGGCAGGTGCACGAAGCAGAGTTTGTGACCACTCAGTTCCTCCTCTTTCTAGTTGGGAATGACAGTGAGTTTACTCAGAAAGACTATAAATAGCATTTTTTTCTATTCTAGGCAGTAACACTGAGGGTTTTGTCCTCCCAGATTGATTTTTTTTTGAACAGGTAAAAGACGTTTTTTTTTTGTTTTCTTTCCTAGCCTTAATCACTGAAAGGGTCTTGCCTCAGACAAAGATAATTAGGAAAGACCTTAGTTTAAAAAGGTCAAGATTTCACATTACATCCAAGGCTGTCGCCAGTTGTCCTGATCTACGTCTTGCCACTGCATCTAGATGGGTCTGGAAAATAGAGTGAGGGTGGTGATTTTGCACAGTCCTACCTCTCTTAAATCCAATTCACTTGCAAGTCATTATGTTGCTGATGTCATTAGATCCCTTCAAAAATGAAGGACAAACAAGAAACAACAGCAACAACAATCTGTGAGAATGAGGTGAACACACAAAGCTTCTCTCCTCAGCAGTATACCTAGAGGTTATATACAAATGCACTTTCATGTCACAATGTGAAAATAATATTTTATTTATATTATGTTTATCTTTTTTCTCTAATTCTTAGCAACAAAATATAGGACAATTAAGATATTTGCTTTCTTAAAAGGGTATTTTAAAATTTATTCTTGGAACATCTGTCCCTTGTGCTGTAGCAGCAATTTTTTTGAGTCTTGACAATGTCTGTGACAAAAGGGAGATGTTAGGCACTGGATACCTGACTTCTAGGAATGGGTGGGTTGTGCCTGTCATTCTTCTTTTCATACAATTACTAGAGAAGAATAAAATTGACTCTACATGTGAACTTATAAATAATTGCTATAAACAAAAGCTTACTACATAGAACAAATATACTATGCTGATAAGAACACTGAATTTGGCATAAGAAAATTTGGTACCCAGGGTGGAGCCAAGATGGTAAAGTAGAAACAGATTCTGCATGGCTCCAACTTCCACCCCCTCCAATACATGTGATAAATGGTTCTAAACAAACTTTAGAACTACAGAACCCACAAAGTGACAGAGAAACTAATATCCCAGTGAAGACAGCCCATCAGGGTAGCAGAAAAGGGCCATCACAGCACACTGGGAGCCAAGTCCAGCCCCATATGATCCTGAGGTATTATCCTCAGGGCACTCCAACCCACTGTGGCTAGGGAGAGGAGATCACCAGCATCTGTGGCAGTTTCCAGAATTATCAACCCATAAATGCCAAAGACAAAGTGAGAGGTCAGTGGACTTTGGGAATAGGGAGTCCAGGAGTGTGGTCCAGCCTCTGCCCCTGGAGGGAGAAGCTGCTGAGGCACGTTTCAGAGATGCTGGCTGGCAGATTGTAGGTGGACCGAGCATCCAGTCTGAGGGGTAATTGTTCTTGATTTAACCTTCTTGTATCTGGATTGCTGTCTAGGGTGGAATTCCTGGGGTACCTGACTGGTGAGCCAGAGTGTGTGGGCTCTGAGAGAGAGCCTTTCAGAGAGGGCAGCCAACTAATAGGTCCAGCAGCTGTGAAAACCCCAGCAATTTGGGACAAAGCTTTCCTCTCTGGAAGCAGAGTTCTACTGTGGAAAAAAGCTAATGTTTCAAGTGGTCGAGTGGCAATGTGAGCATGCAAAGGAAACAAAACAAGGTCTTCAATCTGACTTTAGACTACTATTTTGGGGATAAAAAGGATCAAAGCATGGAAAAGGAGGAAGGCAACAGAGTCAGAACTCTTGCAACAAAAGCTTCCAGGAAAAATATGAACTGTTTACAGGGCATAGAGGACCTTAAGAAGGATTTTGAAAATGAAATAAGTAAGTGGAGGAAAAATTAGGAAGTGAAATGAGAATGATGCAAGAAAATAATGGAAAGAAAGACAACAACCTCACTGAAGAAAATAACACCTTAAAAATAGACTAACTCAAATGGCAAAAGAGGCTTAAAAAGCCAATGAGGAGAAGAATGACATAAAAGGCCAAATTTTCCAGATGGAAAAAAGAATCTCAAAAGCTTACTGAAGATAATAATTCCTTCATAATTAGATTGGAGCAAATGGAAGCTAGTGACTTTATGAGATATCAAGATACTATTAAAACTATACAAATAAGAAAATAGAAGGCAATATGAAATATCTCATTGGAAAATAGAACCAGGGAGATCACTTAAAAATTATTGGACTACCTGAAAGCCATGATCAAATGAAGAACCTAGAAATAATCCTTCAAGAAATTCTCAAGGAAAAGTGTCCTGATGTTTTAGAACTAGAAGGCAAAATAAAAGTTGAAAGAATCCAACAATCAGCTCCTGAAAAAAGATCCCCAAAAGAAATTCCTAGGAATATTATAGCCAAGTATTGGAATTCCCAGATCAAAGAGAAAATATCACAAGCAGCCAAGATGAAACAATTTGAATATGGTGGAAGCACAATCAGGATAACTCAGCATCTGGCAGCTTCTACACAGAGGGACTGAAAGGCTTGGAATATGATATTCTGGAGGTCAAAGAAGCTGGGATTAAAACCAAGAATCATCTACCCAGCAAAACTAAGTATCATGTTTCAGGGGAAAATACGGTCATTCAATGGAATACAGGACTTTCAAGCATTCATGATGAAAAAACCAGAGTTGAATAGAAAATTTGACATTCAGATACAAGAAGCAAGACAAGCATGAGAAGGTATACATGGAAAATAAATCATAAGGAACTTATCAAAGTTGAACTATTTACATTCCTATAGGGGAAAAATATAATTGTAACTTATGAAACTTTTCTCAGTGTGAAAATAATTGGAGGGAATATAAATGTGTGTATATGTCTATATAGGAGGATATATGAGCGTATGAATACATATGTGAGTGTGTGTATATATGTGTACAGGTATACATAAACAGAGGGCACAGGACCAATGGGATAGGAAGGGATGATATTTAAAAGGTGAAATTGAGAGTTGAACAAAGAATATAATGAGAGTAGATGGGGAGAGACAATGTTGTAAATTATCTCATATAGAAGAGGCAAGGGAAAAGTGTTATAATGGAGAGGAAAGGAAGGCAAAAGGGAGTGAGTCACCCTTACTCTCATTGAATTTGGCTTAGGGAGGGAATTACATACACATTATATAGGCTATCTCACTCCACAGGAGAGTAGCGGGGAAGAGGATGGGAGGGGCGGATGGTAGAAGGGAGGGCAGCCTGGGGGAGAGGGAAGAGGGAAGCACACACTTTTGAAAAGGGACAGGGTCAAAGTAGAGAATAGAACAAGTGGAAGACAGGATAGGATGTAGGGAAATATAGTCATTCTTTCACAATATATCCGCTATGGAAATGTTTTACATAGCTTCACACATACAACCTATATTGAATTGCTTATCTTCCCAGTAAGAGTAGGTGATGACAGAGGAAGGGAAAGAATCT
Source organism: Petaurus breviceps papuanus (assembly GCF_028583685.1). Classification (NCBI taxonomy): domain Eukaryota; kingdom Metazoa; phylum Chordata; class Mammalia; order Diprotodontia; family Petauridae; genus Petaurus; species Petaurus breviceps. Next base: position 581,034 of record NW_027186315.1, on the reverse strand, counting down.
GGAATTCCAAGTTTTAGAATCAAATGTATAAAAATATATACATATTATTTTTTTTACATGCAACTGGGAAATAATATATACAGGCACTGGGACATAGAGATCCATCTTGCCCTACTGGGAATTTGGAGGTGGGATGGGGGAGGATCTAGGAGAGAACAGATTAGGGGAGGTGGTATTCAGTTGGATCTCTGTTGGGGTGGTGGAAAGAGGAAAGATGGGGAGGAATTTTGTAACTCAAAATCTTATGGAAATGAATGATATAAACTATAAATAAAAATTAATTTAATTTTTAAAAAAGTTGGTACCCATTCCTGTCAGCCATTTCTTCTGCCATCTCTTGAGTTTCTTTTCCCTGACATATAAAATTGGGAGAATAATAATGGTTTAAAGGCAGAATAGCATAGTGAAAAGATTTGGAGCTTCTTATAGGAACAGATATGTATTTTAACCCCTGCCAGTAATAAATAGTGCCTACATGACTCAATGGCAAATCTCTTACCTCATAGTGTCTCCAAGATCGCTTAGTTAAAGCATTTGAAAATCTGCAGTTGTAAAGAACATTTTCTTACTAGGAAATTCCCTTTACTAAAGAAAACAAAGGGTTAGAAATCTAGACCTATATCAAGTTCTAGAATGGATAAAAGTAGCCTTCTAAGGTAATAATCTCATGTTATATATTAGGAAACTGACACCTAGGTAGTAAGCATCAGAGGTGGGATCAGAACAAATTTCAGAGCTAGTATGTAGACATAGATCCCTTGACCTCAGTGTCATTGCTTCCATATCTAGAAAAAGGTGGAAAAATAAATGATAGATGACAGAAAAATAGATAGGTAAAGCTTGTCTTACATAACATATAAAATTGTGTATCTGAAGAGCAAATAGCACTTATAATATTACTTTACATCACTAGTAATTTCAGTTATACAACACATTTAATTTTTAAGATAATATACAATACATATCTTATAAGGTAGTATTAAAAGTTAATTTGTCCAAGTTTAAAAGATAGAAACACAATGCAGACTTACAGAATTTGAATGCCCTGCCAATATTCATGCAATAGTGAGTATTTGAATCCAGATCTCCTGACACCAAGGTGAGTCCTTTTTCCACTCTGTATGTGTGTATACCTGTATGTGGATATACACACACCTATATGTACATGCACACATGTAGGTGTATATGTATATTACATGAGCATATACATATGTGTATGTATTGGTATGTATATGTATTCAGAAAACCTATATGAAATATTATGTAAAAGTTCCCCATTATTAAATATATAAGATTATTATTATTATGTACATTATCAAATGTGTATATATATATAATACACACAGACAGATAGATGGATGAATATATAGTTAAGTAGGTAAGTAGATTGATGATAGATAGATAGATAGATAGATAGATAGATAGATAGATAGATAGATAGATGATAGATAGAATGAAGTCAATCACCTGCCTCTTAAAGTGAAAGAAAATATATATGCTATATTGAATTATATACAGCATTGATATTGATAACTCTGAATAACAGTCTTAAGGTTTTTGGGTAGTTCTCTGTGCAGTGTAGTCAAATTCTGAAGGTACAGGAATAACACTATAGCCTTCTGTTCTCTAACATAAGGTTATTCCCATATACAAAACATCTTACAATTAGCAGGACTTGACACACTTTTTTAGTCATTAGATTATTTTTCTCTGAAACTAGATTGTCAACTAACTTTAAAGTCAATGATCGCATAATAAACTTGAAGCACTGTGGATGCCTTTTGAAATCTACAGTATTCTTAAAGTTTTCTTTAAACTGGTAGGAATTACAGTACTTCCACATTAGCCTAGAAGACCTCCCAATGGTAGAGTGCAATTCTGCTATTTTAGATTTCATTAACCCAGCATGTAATTAAGAAAAGAAGAATTGTATGATATTACCTTGAATACACTTGCTGACAATTAAGATGTGATTTAATATGGTTTTTAATCAACATTAATTCTGGGAGGTGGACATTGCCCAAAATGTCTGAGTAAAAAAATGTAGACAGGATTTGGTACTGGGGAATTTAGTCATCAAACTCATTCATTGACCTTCTAAAGGTTACTTATCTGAGATTATTTTTACAGTTTGTGTGTGTGTGATTTCTATAAATAGCCTCTCAAGTATTAGAATTAATACATATGCATACAAATATCATATGGGTGCATGTATATTTAATCACACACATAGAAATATACATACAGATATATGTATATATTCCATTGGTTGGTCTTTATAATTCATATCCCAAGATTTCATAATTTCACTTTGAATCTATAAATTAAAACTTGAAATTTGAATCTGGAAGTTTTATTGACCTGGACAAATTTTTTTCCCATTATATTTAATGAAATTTGGTAGAAGTTCTTCAGTTATAATCCGAGTGAAGCTATTCAAACTTTGAGTTCATGAATAAAATTGCAAGTGGTAATAAACTACAAGATTCCCCCATTTTTCATAGAAGTATAGCCTATTAGAGCTGACCATATGCATATACACATATGTATTTATATACACACTTTCTGTCATCATATTTTATGACACTTAATAAACAATTAATAATCACCTATTATGTGCCAGGAACTGTGCTAAATGAAGAGCATATAAATACAAAAAATACCCAAAACAGTCCTTGCCCTCAAGGAACTTACAGTTCTAAGTGGGGTAAGACTACAAACAAAACAATGTTGAAAGGGAGAGAAAGTTCCTTGGGGGCATTTTGGAGAAGTGCAGCTGAGTGGGAAATGAAGAGATGTTTGGCCTGAGCCTCATCCTTAAAATGAAGTTCTGAAAGTAGCTCTCTGCTTTACTTCCTGATCAGAGAGCTCCCAGTGGCAAAAGGTACTTAGGAGATTTGAATACCTTCTAGACCAATGTCATCTTAAAGTATGAAGAAGTTCCTAGGGACAAGATAGACATGTACAAAAGAGTGCCCCCAAAAGGAAATGGTAAAGGAAATGATGCATACACATATATACATGTGCGCATACATACATATGCATAAGTATATTTAAGTTGCTTTTAACATTACCAAATACTTGGTCATAATGAAATGTCTTCTATTTAGTTATCTGCTCAAATTTTGTTGTTGTTTTATTTTATTTTGTTCATGGAGTTAGCCAGTTCACATTACAAATCAGCACTCTAGAAGTTTGAGTTATTCAGCTTTGTTATTTGAAAGAAGAAAAGGAAACCCTATAGGACAAATGGCAAAGTCACATGTCTATTTACAGAACTAAAAACTGAATACCTACTTTTTCCCCCCTATGACTATGTTTTACATCATGTCAATCTACTTCTTTGATGTCATCTTATAAAAACCCTGATTTCACTTCTCTTTATATTTAATCTTTCATTTGCTTATATGCAGATGAAAACAACAAATTGTGTAAATTTGGAAGGGTTTTTTTTAACAACCACTTCAAAATGTAACATTTTAAATAACACAGGAATAAATATTTTGAGTGGAAATGGAATTTGGGGTCATTTAGTCTAAGCCTTTTATTTTACATATGAAGAAACTGAGGGTCACTAAAGTTACATGTTTTGGTAAAAGTCCTACAAGTGGTAAGTGACAGAGAATTACGATATAACTCCAGGTCAGAGAGTTGCAAATCATAATTCTTTCCATTGAACCATGCTTCATATTTTTTTTAAATTAGAAAATATCTAATGAAGCAAAATAACATGATCTATTTTTATTTTTTCTTTCTCTGTGTATTTTATTTTTAATTAAGCATTTTATGTTCCCTCAAATATATTTTGAAACACTTTATTTCAGTATTGATTACTAAATTATATCCCTTCCACTCTCTGCCTTCATTCTTGTCTGAGATTGTATTCAGTCAGAAATAGGTTATAAATGTGTAATCATGTGAAACATTGCCAGATTTTTTTATTTTGTACAAGAAGACACAAAAGGAAAAATAAAGGTGAAAGAAAGTGAAAAATAGCATGCTTCAGCCTGTATTCAAACAATATCAGGTTTTTTTTTTCCTTCAGGGAAGATAGGATTCTTCATCATTAGTCTTTTTGGATTTTCTTGGATCACTGTATTGCTAAGAATAGCTGTCATTCATGAGTCATATTGCACTATATTGCAGTTACTGTATACAACGTTGTAATGCCATGCATAAGAAGCTTCCCAGAAGAATGCTACTGTGAACAGCTTTTAAGGTTCTTATTAAACAGTATAGTGATGACTCTATTTATTCCATAACAAATCAAAGCAAAACTTTCACAAAAAAATCAAGATACAGCATTCACAATATTACAACTTATCACAGAAAATCACAATATAATATTCACAACATAGTCTCAAAGTACAACAGTCAAAGTCTTCCACTCATGGGGCAACTAAGTTCACAACAGTCAGTCACTTATCAGTAACATTCATATAAAAGTCAAAGTCTTCCACTCATTGGGCACACTTGATTAACTCAATCAGTTACTTATTCACCAATCAATTACTAAGTATCATATGCAAATCCCTCCACCCATTAGGTCACTAGTAAACTACAATTCCATAATTACTCAGTACCCAAGGAGAGGTCTTTTCATCTTGACTTGAGGCCTATTCTCAGATTCCCTGGATCTCCTTTCATGGTCCCAGATTTGACCTGGATTCGCTAGACTGTCACCTGGGTTCAAAAGCAGACAGCTCCCATTTTCTTGACTAGCTCTCTGGGTAGTTCCTGCTCCATGCTGAAGTTCACAGGGTCTGGTCCACGTCAGATCCTTCACATTTCTGCTCCAGGAAATTCAAGGCTCAACCAAGCCAAAAACAAAGTCTCAGAATCCCAGTCATGTTTCCTCAGTCACCTGGGCTCCTTGCTCCTGGGATCCTGTTCAGAAGAATCTCCACCACCACAAGTTCTCAGGAAATTCTGGCTCAGTTCTCCATTCTCTCTTCTGTAGCTGCTCTGCCACCAGATCCTGGTCTCAAGAAATTCTGACTGTGCCTCTCTGGGGCTTTTCTTATATACACACAGCATTAGCTTGCTGTTTCAGCCAACCCCTCTCTGTTACATCAGTAACAGGAGACAGTTCATACACTTCTGTTTCCCCAACAGAGGCTTGATCAGTTACTAAGTGCTAAGTACCAGCTACCTTTGCAAACACAAATGGATTTTCAAATTCAAATTACATTACCATTACAGATGTTCTTCTGATTCTGCTCATTTCACTTTATATCAGTTCATATACATCTTTTCAGATTTTTATGCCATCATCCTGCTGGGCATTTTTCATAGAACAACAATATGACATCACAATCATATACCACCTGGCTTAGAATGATTATAAATACCAATTGTTTTGTCTTCTTCCCAGAAACTCTGAGGAGCTTCCCCTTTGAAAATAATATCTTTGTGATGATAAATTGGGCCATCTTTTATCTCAATTCTTACATAGCCTTTAGTCATTGAATGTTTGTGGCCTCAGAAAGACTAAGACCTGAGAAAGACTTTGATCTAGAAAAGGCCAAGGTCATCCACTGCATCCTGGGCCAACACCTTTTTCGTGCCACTGGACTTAGATAACTCTGAAAGAGTGAGTAAGGTCAATGATTTGTCCCAGCTCTTCTACACTCAAAACCAATGCATGTGCAAGTCAAGACATAACCTTCATGATATCATCGGTCGTCTTCAAGAACTGTGGATCATCATCAACAACAACAACAACAACCACAACAGAGAGATGGATAGGTCTTTTCCTCATTGTCTGGGTCAACTTGCCCCAGTGCTATTTAATATGTAATTTGTGGATTTTTGACAGGCAAATGAAATATGATACACTGGGAGCAGTTATTTTAAAAATATAGTACTGCATGAGAATAATAACTGATAGAATACAGGGTAACTTGTCAATTGGAGTAAGTTTGGAGGAATAGACATCAAATCATTTCACATATTTATGAAGTATTTCTTTTTTAAATATAAAGTCTTAAATACTCTAAGATGAAATAATTTGAAAAAAAAAACTTTGTTGGCCCCTTTTTTATTTTCATGTTGAAGACCTGATGAAATACATACATGAATACATATATGTATATGCATAATGTGTTTATTCATATGACATCTTAAATATGAAAATTATAAATGAAATACAAACACAATGTATATTTCAGGTATGAACCCCTTTTATTAATATTATATAGCCTATAAAAATGTCATTAAACTAGAACCTGGGAAACATGTTCTAATAATCACAATATGGGTATAGCTTCAGGTAAGTCATTTGACTACTCTGGGTCTTAGTTTCTTCACATATATAGGAATATACTCTCAGTGATGCTCCATAATTATAAACCATGGATTCAAGCTGTGGATCATTGAAAGAGCAATGGAGTAGTGCATGATGAACATGAAGAGATAACGATACATTATCAAAGAAATACATAGGAGATTCAGTTTCAATGATATCATAAGGAAGTTATGTATTATAATAAGTAGGTGAGTTAATTGAATAGCTACTGATAGATGGATAGTTCAAGTGTTCTGTTGGTATCCATTTAGTGTTTAGAGGAAGTTCCACAAGACAATGGGCAAGACCATTTAGATATTTTTGTATTTTCTAGATAGAATAGTGTATCAGCTGCAAAAAATTGATAGCTTTCTTTCTATTTGCCTATTTACCATAAACTTTCCCTGCTATATTTTGATAACTATACCAAATTATAGTAGCTATAATGGACATTTCTGTTTAATTTTCATAGAAGTTCTAGGTTTTCTCCATTGTATAGTTTTTTCTAAGTACAATGGAAATACTGCTTAGCTCTTAAGGAAAGATCTGTTTATAATTATGATTTCTATGATGGTAGAGTGAGTAAGAAACCTTATTAAGCCCTCCAACATTCTACTCCAAAAACTTGAAAACTTCCTCAGAACTGATATAGAGCAGGGAAGCAGGTTACTAGCATGACAGGAATGTATATATGTATTTCACTAGGGTCGGAGGGGAGCAATGTCCTAAAGCAGCAGCAGCAGCCAATCTAACAGTAGCATCCAAGCATGAGGCAATTCATCAGAAAGTCCTCAACTTTCTGCAAGTCAGCAACTCCCTAGGCAAGTCAACAGTCTGTGCAAAACAGAAATGCCCCACTCCAGCAGCTCTATACCCAGCACAATCCACCATCCAGCCTGAACCCATTGCTGATCAGTAGTCAGGACCTGTCCCAGGATTAGCCAAGTGTGAGACCCCAAACCCAGAACCTGTCAGCAGCTAAACCATCAGCCCAAGGCTTTATAACACAGAGGCACTGTTCTTAGCAAGCCAACTGCAAGACCTCACCCCTCAGGCAGGACAGAAGAAAAAAAAAAACCCACACCCAGAGAAAGCCAACAGGGATGTCTCAATCCCCCGTAAAAGCTAGAAGGGATATCTACTCCTCAGATGACGCAAGAAGTTAGTTCCTAAAACCCAGTAAAAGCCAGCAGTAAGACCCAGAGCCGCAGCACAGAAATTTTGGGACAGTGTAGGACCAGAGTTCAACTCTCACCTAAAAAAACACTAAGTCACAGAATAGGCAGAAAGAGTAAGTGGGAAAAAAAATATCTTGACTATAGAAAATTACTTAAGAGCACAAGTGTTAAAATGGCTACATGTGAAGCCTCAAAGAAAAATGTAATTTGGTAACAGGCCCAAAAAGAATACCTGGAAGAGCTTAAAATAAATTTTAAAAAGCAAGTTAGAGAAATAGAAGAAAAATTGGGAAAAGAAATTAGAGTAATGCAAGAGAGACATGAAAAAAAGTTAACAGCATGGTAAAATATATAGAAAAATTCACTGAAGAAAATAACTTCCTCAAAAATTGAATGCATCAAATGGAAAAGAGCGTGGCCTGGTGGCCCAGTGAGTAAGAGCGCCAGCCCCAGAGTTGGGAGACCTGGTTCGGTTCTGGGTTCATATAATTAACACCCACACAAAATAACTGTCTGTGTAACCTTAAGCAAGTTACTTAACCTCAATTGCTTAGGGGAGGTCAGGTGGCACAGTGAGTAAGAGCACTGGCCCCAGTGTCAAAAGACCTGGGATAGTTCTAGCCTCCAATACTCAGCACCCACAGAAAAATAATAATAACTTCACCCACCCAGAAACACCTGGCCATGTAACCTTGAGCAAGTTACTTAAGCCCTGTTGCTTGGGCGCGGCCAGGTGGCACAGTGAGTAAGAGCACTGGCCCCAGTGTTGGGATGACCTGGGGATCAAATCTGGGCTCAGATACTTAGCACCACACCCAGAAATAACTGGCTGTGTAACCTTGAGCAAGTTACTTAAGCCCGATTGCTTTAAATAATAATAATAATAATAACTGACAGTGTAACCTTGAGCAAGTTACTTAACCCTCATTGTTTTAAAAAATGGAAAAGGATATATAAATGCTCACTGGAGAAAATAATCCCTTAAAATTAGAATTGGGCAAGTAGAAGTTAATGACTCCATGACATCAAGAAACAATTAAACAAAATTTTAAAAAATACAGACAAGAAAATGTGAAATTTCTCATTGGAAAAAAAAATGACCTAGAAATTAGATCCAGGAGAAATAATTTAAGAATTGTTCCAACACTTGGAAGTCATGACTGGAGTGGGGGAAAGACTTGAACAGCAACTTTTAAGAAATTGTAAAGGAAAAATTGTTGTGATATACTAAAATGAAAAGACAAAAGAAAAATTGAAAGAATTCACAGATTACTACCTGAAAGACATCCAAAATGAAAACACCCAGGAATGTCATAGCCAAATGCCAGAACTCCCAGATCAAGGAGCAAGTACAACAAGAGACCAAAAGGAAACAATTCAAATACTGCGGAGCTACAATCAGAATTACACATAATTTGGCAGCTTCACATTAAATAACAGGGAGTCTTAGAATATGTATACGGAATGTAAAATGAGTTAGGATTTGAACCAAGAATCACCTACCCAACAAAATTATAATCTTTGAGGGGAAAACATAGATTTTTAATGAAAGAGAGGACTTTCAAGCCTTCCTAATTAAAAGACCAGAGTTGAACTAAAAAAAAATTGACCTCCAAATACAAGATTCAAGGGAAATACAAAAAAAGTTTAAAATAAACAAGTAATAACATAAGAGATTCAATAAGGTGAAACTTTTTATATTCTATATAACAAGATAATATTTGTAACTCTAAAGAATTTTATTACTATGAAGAAAAATAGAAGGAGAATACATAGACAGAGAGTATGGAAATATGGGGTGAGAAAGTAGATTATACTGGGAGAAGAAGAATGTGGCATAGAATGTGGTAAATTATTCCACATAAAAAGATCATGAAAGAAGTACTGTAAGAGAGGGATGTGGAAAAACTGGGAAACTAATACCCTGTTGGTGGAACTGATCCAACCATTCTGGAGTACATTTTGGAACTATGCCTGAAGCACTATAAATTTGTCCATACCTTTTGATCTGGCAATACCAATGCTAGGTCTATATTAAAAAAGACATAAAAAAAGTCATAAAAGGCTTTATTTATAAAAAAAAATATATATATATATGGCAGTTCAGATGCCCATCAATTGGGGAACAGATAAACAAGCTGAGATATGTGATTGAGATAAAATATTATTGTGCTACAAGAAATGAATGATAAACAGGATGATTTCAGAAAAAAAAATGAAAATAAAACCTTGAAAGACTTACTGAAGTGATGCATAGTGAAGGGAAAAGAAACAGGATAATATTGTACATAGTAACAGTAATAATGTTCAATGAAGAATTGCTTATGACTAAGCTATTATCAGCAATATAATGATAAAAGACAATCCCAAGGGGCTAAGGATGAATCATTCTATCTTCCTCTAGAGAAAGAACTGATATTGTTTGAATACTGACTGTTGCATGCTATTTTCACTTTTTTTCATTTTTTCCCTTTTATTCAATAATTCTTTTATAAAATGACTAATAGTAAAATTTTACATATTTTCACATGTATAACCTATATCCAATTGCATCCTATCACATGAAGGGGTAGGAGAGGGAAGGAGAAAGTCATGGAATTGAAAACTCAGAATAAAAAAAATGAAAATGTTGAAAAAATGCATCATTACTTCTAAAATTTTGTGTTCCAAATTTTCTCTCTTTAAATCCTTTCCCAGCCATTGAGAAGGCAAGTAATATGGTGTACATTATGTATGTGAAATCATTCAAAAACATATTTCTCTATTATCCATAAAATAATAACATCAAATGATTTAAGATAGTAAAGAAGTGATGAAAATTATTAGTTATGAAATATGACAGTTAAATGAAAATGAGACAAGTTATATAAATCCACCATTTGTGTGTGTACTCTAGGACTTGAAGGCACTTGACCTACATTATTATATATCACATGTCACCCAATGTGTTCAGTAAGACAGAAAGGAATATTTCTCTTAAACTTTATGTGAAGTGTAGGAGATGTTGTTTATGGCTCAACTGTGTTTATTTAATCCTCACAGCATTCTTCTTAAGCATAAATCAGTGGTCAGGAGAAGAACTAGCAAAGTGAGAGTTTAAATGTGAAAAGAGCAATTCTGAAAGTGTATGCACACACAAACAGACACAGGCACACAATGTGCCTGCTGACAATGAAGTAAAATTACTTATATTTGAAAAATTGCTAGGAAAATCAAATTTTGTTTTCACTTAGAAGATGCACTGGGAATATCTAACCTCTGGAACATGCCTTATTTAATAATCAAAATGAGGAAGGTAAGACTCACTGACCTCTAAGGTCTCTTCTGTCTACATAAATTTATGATTATATTCTACCCACCACCAACACTACTGCATCATGGGTCATCTTCAGTTGTCTTGATCCATATCTGTACACCAGATCCAGATGGCTCTGGAGGAGAAAATGAGATGTCTTTGCATGGCCCTCACTCACTTAAATACAATCCACTTGCATATCATGGCATCACCTCCCTGAGCTCATGGCCATTTTCAAGAAGGACAAACAACACTGTCTGTGAAAAGTAGTAGCAACTTCCCCCTGGGGGCTCAACTGAAAATGGCCAGGTGGGCAACACAGCCCTCCCCTTCCCTCCTTTCCCCTCTCCTCCTCTCCCTTCCCCTCCCTTCCCTTCCACTTCCCCCTCCCCTCCCCTCCCCTTCCCTTCTCTTCTTTTCCCTTACCTTCTCTCCAGATGCTCTGCCCAAAGGAATGTAAATTTTGACAGCTGAAACCTCACAAGATATCTTGGAGTTTCTTTCTAAATCACCAAGCCTTAAACCCATATCACTCTGGCTCTCATGGATTGGTCAAAAATTGATCCCGGGTGAAGGCCCACTTGGGCACTGTTTGGGCCCCATTGGCTCAGAATAAATGTAAATGGCAATAACACAGCTCAAAATGAAGTAGTAATTCAATTATCCTATGAAGAATTCAGACAATTCATTCAGGCACTTACAGAAACATGTTTCAATGACCCTCTTTTATTTCAGAGACAGCTGGTGGCACAGTGTATAGACTGTTGGGGTAGGGGTAAAGAATACCATATTTCATATACACACTAAGATACTTACTTACTATGTGACCCATGGAAAGTCACTTAACCTCTCTTTGTCTCAGTATTGTCACTTGTAGAATGCAGATAGTAAATGCAATTATACCCAGAGTGGTTGTGAGGCTCAAATGAGGTGTTGTAAAAGTGATTAATGCAGTGCCTGGGGCATAGTTACTGTTGTTTGTCCTTTGTCTTCCAAGAGGACTAATGACATCACTGGGTAATGCCTTGACTTGCTAAATAATTGGATAAGAGGCAGAATTAGACAAAACCATCAATCTCACTCTCTCTTCCAGAGTCATCAAACTCAAGTGGTGTAATGTAATACCAAGCAAAGGCAACTTCCCAGGTTCAAAATACCAGCATAGGTAGCCATAGAAGAAGAGATCTTCACCCCTTACCACAAGATTTTGGGGCCCCATTTGTTCGGGGTGGGGGGAATGATGGGGAGCTTGTGCTCAAGCGCCACCCTAAAATATGGTTTTCTGTGTTTATTGTGTGCTATTCTTGTTATATTGTTGTGAAATTTTGTTGACACCAGTTATTCCTACTGTATTTTTGTCAAGTAAGGGACATGAAAGATCTTGGGGCCGAATGTAAGGGTTATGGGATTTAAAGATCTTCCATGCCCCGTTGCACTTGCTGATGTAGCAGGAAGGGGCGGAGCAAGAGGAAGCGGAAGCCAAGCTAGCGTTCCTGCGTTGGCTGGCGGTGGTGGTGACGGTGGCAGCAGCAGAGGCAGTGGCAGCGCGAAGCCCTTTTTGAGTTAGGACTGCTAAGGACTTTCTGCTAAGGACTCCTGCTGAGGACTGCCAGGGGCCGGAGCTGCTGGGAGCGCGCTTCCAGGACGCTGGGTGGTTGCTGTGTGTGGGGAGAGGAGGACCTTTGCCTGAGGTAGCCTGTTCTGTTTTAAAGGCTTGAAAATGTGGGTGCTTTCTACTTTATCTACCTGTGCCAATATCATAACTACTCTGATGGCTTTCACTTTCTGGTTTTGGGACTCAGTCTTTTGGTATCTTAATAAATTTTCTAGTTTATTTCCTCATATGGCAAACATGACGTATTTTGTAATGGATAATTATATCAGCATATTTGTAATCTCTATAGGCATTGTGAATATGGCATTGCTGATACAAGTGGCAAGACAAAAATGATTATATTGCCTTGGCATCTTCACTGTCTGACCAAACTCCAAGTGCTCGACAGAGCCTGTTTCAGTCACATTCATTGCTGTTGGAACAAATTGTTTTCATCTGCCCATTACGGTGTGGAGTCTTCCCATGCTTGTAATAGACATGCCCCTAACTCACCAACCAGCTTAAGGTTACCCTTATTCTAGTTAAATACATCTTCTGAAATTGTTTTACCTGAGTCTGGCTGCTGTGCATGCTATAGCTTCTTAGAACCACAGGTGAGACTTGGGTGAGAGCTGGACACAAAACTGGATGAAAAGACTAGAAGGGTTCAGCAAAACGTCTCACTGGAGGTGCTAGTCCTCTTTGAAGGCTGCAGGCACCATACACATAGTAGGTGCAAATAAATCCTTTTTTCCTCCTTTCCTCCCCCCCTTTATTTGCAACTCTATTCCTAATTTCCCCTCCTACTCTTTTTTCCTCCATTTTCAACTTTGTTTATTCTAAGAATATGTGATGCATTTTTGCCTCTTCTACATCATCTCTCATATCATAAATATGCTATATTCTAAATTCTTAAATGTCTAATTCATTTGTAAAGATGAAGGGCCTAAAACATATGGAGTTTTAACATAAACTTTAAGAAGAGAGGTGTTGGACAAGGCATATACTATTCCTTGTGGAGCTTGCAGACTGATAGAGATATACAATATATAATGTATTCAGCTGTGTTAGATATTTTTAATTTGACTCATGCAAAGTACATGGCAAGTGTATGAGAAATAGTGTTTTGTGACTTAAGAAACATAAGTACCATAATTAAGTAGATGTATCATAGAAAGTTGTTATGGCAAATGTAATGCTAGATTTTGGTTTTGAACTATGGCAATGAGTTGTGATTTTTTAATGGCTGAAATTTATTATATATAACCAAAACTTGAGAAATTAACATATTCGATAAAAATCATTTAAAAAACTTTAGCATTAAAGGATGGCAAATCACTGTAACGAATGCAAAATTATTCCTAATTACAAAGTTCAATGGCACAATGACTAGAGCGGTGGACCTAGAGTCAGGAAGATCTGAGTTCAAATCTGGTTCAGTTTCTTCACCAATAAAATGGGTTTAATAATGGAACATAACTCATAAGGTTGCCAGGAGAATCAAATGAGTTAACATGTACAGAACTTCGCAAACTTTGAAGTGCTACATGTGATACTAGATGTTAAAAGAGCGTTGATTTTATATTTTATGTTGGTTTGCTTAATTTTTCATTTAGATTAGTGTATCCAAGTTTTGTACACACTTGTGATGTCTAATTTTTTCTCTGGAGAATTTATAGGGGAGTAGAAGCTTATCGATTAAAAGTTATAACAGTAATAATTTAATTTTTAAAAAGTACTTATGGAAGGGGATGTTTTCAGAGCAAACTGGAGCCAGGTCTGTTGCACATACCTGTAGCTAGGCAGAGGTTGGCAAACTTTCTTTCTAGGTGGCACTGGACTTGTAGTCAGGAAGATCTGAGGTCAAATCTCTCCTCAGACAATTACTAGACAAGTTACAACCTAACTTTGCCCCAGGGTTATTGAGAAGTTTGAATGAGAAAATAAATGTAAGGCACTTAGCACAATGTTTGACACATACAAAAATGTTATATAAATGTTAGATATCATTAGCTTTGTGAGTCAAGAGACAAAAACTTGTATATTATCTAGGTAGGTGTAAAAACAGAAAGAATTCCTATTGACAAAATCCAAAATATAATAATTGAGTACAATTTTGTAATAAAGGTCTTCAATTGAGAAGAATGTAATTATTCTGGTTGGAGAGGCAAGAAGTTTTACAGACATTATAGGGTGGCAAGTAGAAGAGAGGTTGAAATATTCACATTTTCAAAAAAAAAACATTTCATATAGTTTGAACCATAGCAAAAATACACTTCCTCCAGTCCAAAACTCTCTTACAAGTATTGTTTGACTGTATTTGTTCGTATTAAAAAATCAAAAGTAAGGAGATAAGATTCCTGATATTCAGGGAAAATGTGAGGAATGTCTAAGGTAGACAGTAGAATGGTGGCATACATTATAAAGCTCAAAATTGAGTACTAACCCATTTGTAACAAGAAAGTACAATATTGGATGGACCCAGAACTGGGTTGAGCATATTATGGAGAACCATAAGGTAAGCAAGGGAGAAGTGAAAATTAGATAAATATTGTGAGAGGGTGATTTGTTTGGTGGGCAAACCATGTTATGGTAGATAGATCAAAAAGTCAAATTTAAAACTTTGTCTTTCATAATATAAAGGTACACATATATGTATAGTGTATTCAGTTTCTACATATAATTATAACTATATATACATATATAAACACACACTTAATGTATATGTTTATCTTATGTATATACACATTTAGTCCATATATTCCATCTCTCTCTCTATATATATATGTGTGTGTGTATACAAATTTACTCTATATATTCAATACATGTACATATATATTCATATGTTTGTATGTATTCAGATCGAGACATATTGGAAAATTTGAGGATTGGATAAGAGGCAATATATAATATAGTTGGCATGGAGTTTTATCAGGGAAGTGTCTATTGGTCATTGGTATAATTTCAGGACATTTTTTATAGTGATGAATTAATTTTAGTCTGTTTCTCAGGAACCACCATGTTTATGTTACTGGCAAAATATCATAGGCATTATGAAGCAACATAATTTGAATATTTTTCAGAAAAGAAGGATTGGGAAAATAAAGAATAGCCAGCCAGTCAGTATACAGTATTTCTTACTAATGAGCACAAAAGCCAAAAGAAAAAAAGAAAGAGCTTCATTTGTGAATGAGTGAAGGGCTATTTTACATTCAGTATAAAGAACCTAATCATTAAAATATAATGTATGTTTGAATCATTTTGTTTTTATTAATTTTTCCCACTTATTGACATGGCTAAGCTTACAGTTCCCAAAGGAAAGTGTCTGATTTTCATGGATGGCATTTTGGTCTGTAGAATAAGAAATCAATTTTGCAGACTTATGAATGGAATGAAATATTTTCTTGGGGGATATTTCCCTTTATTTTTATGTAGGTATGCTGAGAATTTTTACTAAATGTAGAAAGAAATATCAGTTAGTTTCTAGGATGGAATATCTAGTAGCTTTATTGTACTTAATTGTGATATCATCTACATTTCTTTCAGACTGCTAATGGAAAAAACTATTAATTTAAAATCAACATAAGAAAATACCACTTATAACTAGAAATTCCTCAGAAATTTAGAAATCACGTCAGCTCAGAATTTCTTTTCACAACTTATTTCCAGGATCTTCTTTAGTATAGCTGTGAAAGATTGATTTGAAGAAGTTTTAAATGCTTTGAACATTTACAGTTAAATAGCTAATACATATTTCCCACAATAAATATGTTCTGCTAGTTATCTCAAACTTTTAAAAAAAATGCTTTTGTTTATAATTCATCAAAAGAATTTCTCTTTTTATTAACATTTGATTTATATTCTTTCTCTCTCTCACTTCCCCTCTCTCCCACACAATACATATATGATATGTGTATATGTATGTGTGCATTAAATTATTCATATGCCAACATATAAACAATTTCCCTATATCTCTAGTTATAATCTAGGCTGTTTGTGTATATGTGTATACACATAAACAAAATAAACACAAATATATTTATAGAATATACAAACTATGTATTTTGTAATATATAACATATATACATATATCTGTATATACGTATATTTATACATATACATGCACCTATAGGTACGCATGCATGTACATTTTGTCTTTCCATTTAAGCCAATTCATTGTGGCCTAGTGTTCATTTTGTGGTATAATGAGGAGGCTGAAGAATGAAGATCTATACATATATGCTGATCATGTAGAAACAGTATTCTAAGGGAAAACTTTATTAACTATTTGAATGTTTTAATCATTAAATTACATCTTCCTTTCTGAATCTTTCAATTATTATTACTAGGTGTTCTTTCTGATACCAGACTAAGCTGTCTGTGTGCAGGGTGTTGAAGAAGTATGGACATAATTATTTTTCTACATGAAGACTTTCCAGGTGACAACAGATGGTTATGCACCTTCTTATTTTTCTGTTATCCAGGTTAAACATTGTTAGTTCCTTCAAATATCTTTATAAGGCTAGGCAGATTTGTATCTCCCAATATTCAGGCACCCCTTTTGAACATATTTAGTTCAAGTTTAATTATGTACCGAAATGTAACAGCCTTCTAGTCAAAGAATGATGCAATAAGATGATCACTTCCCACATTTTGGATATGATGCGTTTAGTCATGCAAATATTAATCACATCAATTCTTTGGCTGCAATGTCACATAGTTGATTCCTATTGAACAGTCTACTAAAACCCAAAGAGTTTTGTTTGCTTGGGTTTGGTTTGGTTTGGTTTTTGTCTGAAGGAATCTAGATATATATATTTCTAGTTCTATAATTGTAATGATTTTTTTTTAATCTGGGATCAGGATTTTGTATTAGAAACTATCTATTAAATTTTACATTTTACATTTTTTATCACTGTTCATCAGCAAATTATGTCCAAGGACTCTTTTTGTATGACCTTGAAGCTAAGAATGTTTCTTACATTTTTAAATAAGGTTTTTATTTTATTTAAAATATTTTAAAAATATTATTCTCATTTCCTGGACTATACAAAAATAGAGAGCAGAATATATTTGGTTCCTTGTTCATAGTTTGCCTTCCTCTATTCATATAGTTGACAAATTTTTGCATCATAACTGTCATTCAATATGATATTTAATATATCTGCATTTTGTGTTTTATTTGCAAATTTAATAATCATTTCATGTATCCATGTATCCAATTTTTTTATACAAATATTGAATAGCAGGGGAACAAAAGTTAGATTATTTCACATACAAGATGACATTGAACCAATTTTACTTCTGGTCATTGGAGATGATTTAAATACAAGTAACTGTACTATCATCTATCATTTTCCATTCCATTTTGCCCACACAGACAGCACGAGATATCTTGTCAGTTTTTTTTTCCAAATCTACATATGGTATATCTATGGATTTCCCCTTATATATTCATTTTTAGAAGGCTTCAAGAATAGATACAGGGAGGGGGGGGGCAAGGATAGCCAAGATGGTGGAACAAAAGCATGAACTTCCTTATGCCTCCACTCCAACTGCATCTAATACCCGTAAAAATGACTCTAAACAAATTTTAGAGCTACCAGAACCCACAAAGTGACAGAGAAGAGCAAATCTCCCACTGAAGACAGCCAGGCAGACTGACTAGAAGGGTCTATCACACAGGTTTGGGAGCCAAGCACAGTCCTGTGTGAGCAATGGGGGCCCAGAACCTGGTTGGTACTGAGCAGGCACAGGCCTGGCAGAGCAGACTTTAGGAGCCTGAATCACCAGCAGCTGTAGAGGTTTCCAGACTTCTTAACCCATAAAATTGAAAGAGAAAGTAAAAGGTGATTAGGGAAATCTGTTGGAACTGGGTGAGAGAAGAGCTGTCTGAGCTTTGCCTCCAGGGCAAGAGTTCATAGAATTGCAAGGTGGCTGCAGCTGCTGCCTCATAGCTGCCTCTGGAAATCCTGGCTTGCAAATCATTAGGGGAAAAAGCAGCCATTGAGAGGGTTATCAGTATTGTTTTGACCTGCTTGGATCTGGGTCGCAGTCTTGGGCCATGGTCCTGGGGTGAGGAAGGCCAGTGTGCCAGACCTGTGGTGGTTGTACAGAGGGCATCCTCCTCACAGTACTGAGAACAGCCCTGTAATAGGAATATAAATTTTTATGATCTTCCCTGCCCCTAGCCTAAAGTTCACCTGGAGCCTGGGGTGGGAGGCTTGTTTTTCAGTAGATAAGTTTTGATTGGGCAGTGAGTCAATAAGGTTGTTACATTCTCTGAGCCAGGAGAAGGCTATATAAGCCCTGATGTGTAGCTTTGTTTTGGGGCTCACTTTGAGAAGTGTTCTGTGATTTGATCAGATGAGACTCTGGGAAGCCGTTGTTCAGAGCCCCCTGGCTTTGAAAAACCCAGATGTTGATTTGGTTTGGATGTAATGGTTGGACAGTTTGGAAACTGTCTACTTGATTTATTTATCTGTCTTGATAATTCTGTCTGTATGTTCTGAAGTTGGGGTGCTGAACTTTTTCCCCTGAACTAGGTAAATGATACATATTTGACTGATTAAAGTAAGCTTGTTAAACCATTTTGAGTTGCTTTCCTTTATCAAAGCAGATCCAAGAACCTGTGTTGGCAGCCACCCTGAGGACACTTGGGGTGCTTGTTGCTACAAGCCTTAACAACTATGAAAACCATATCAATTTGGGACACAGCTCTCTCCATGCTGGAAAGAGAATACTACCATAGCAAAGAGCTCAAAAGTCAAGTAACTGGCTGGCAAGTTGAGAAAACAGAGGAAGTGCAATCAGACCATAGAATCTTTTTTGGGTACAAAAGTGATCAAACATGGAATCAGAAGAAGACACCAAATTCAAAACACCTCCATCAAAAACTTCCAAGAAAAATATGAACAGTTTGCAGGCCATGGAGGAGATGAATAAGGATTTTGAAAATCAAGTAAGAAAAGTAGAGAAAAAATTGGGGAAAGAAATCAGAATGATGCAAGAACATCATGAAAAGCATGTCAACAGCCTGACTGAAGAAAATAACACCTTAAAATAAACTAACTCAAATGGTAAAGAGGCCCAAAAAGCCAATAAGAAGAATGTCTCAAAAAGCCAAATTGACCATATAGGTCAAATTCCAAAAGGAATTTCAAAAATTCACTGAAAAGAATAATCCCTTCAAATTTAGACTGGAGCTTTCTGTGGTGGGAAAGTATTGGAAATTGAGGGGATGCCCATCAATTGGGGAATGGCTAAACAAGTTGTAGTATATGAATGTAATGGAATACTATTATGCTATAAGAAATGAGGGGCAGACGGTCTTCATATTTACCTGGAGGGGTTGATACAAACTGATGCTGAGTGAGAAGAACAGAACCAGGAGAAATTTTTAACACAATTATAGACACAACATATATGTGATGACCAGCTTGGATAGACTGTACTCTTCTCAGCAATGCAGGGTTATAAGTCAACTCCAAAAGACTCATGATGGATAGAGATGTCTATATTCAGAGAAAGAACTAGAAAGAAGAGAGTTTGAATGCAGATTGATGCAAACTACCTGCTCTCTTTCTTTTTTGTGTGTGGTTTTGTTTCCTCTTTCCCATTGTTCATTCCATCAAATATAATCCTTATTTATAACCTGACTAATGTCTAGTGTGAAAGTATTTGCAGATCCTATACTTGATCATATGCCGCCATTGGGGGGGGGGGGGGAAAGGGGGAGAAAATTTGAAACTCAAGGAATTGTGGAACTGAATCTTTTAAATTAAAAGTACAAAACAAATTAATAAAGACCAAAAAGAAAAAAAAATTAGACTGGAGCAAATTGAAGCTAATGACTTTATGAGACATCATAATACTATAAAACTGATGCAAAGAAATGAAAAAAAAATAGAAGGAAATGTGAAATATCTCATTGGAAAAACCACTGACATAGAAAATAGATCCAGGAGAGACCATTTAAAAATTATTGGACTACCTGAAAGCCATGATCAAAAAAAAATAGCCTAGACATATGTTTCAAGATATTATCAAACAAAATTGCTCCGATATTCTAGAACCAGGGGGCAAAATAGAAATTGAAAGAATTCATTGATTTCCTCTTGAAAAATATTCCTAAAAGAAAACCCTTGAGAATATTATAGCCAAATTCCAAAGTTCCCACGTCAAGTAGAAAATATTATAAGCTGTCAGAAAGGAAAAAAATGTGAGTATTGTGGAAACACAATCAGGATAACACAAGATCTAGCAGCTTCTACCCTCAGGGATCAGAGGGCTTGGAATATGATCTTCTGGTCATAGGAGCTAGGATTAAAATCAAGAATCCCCTGCCCAGAAAAACTGAATATAATGCTTCAGGGAAAAATATGGTCATTCAATGAAACAGAGGATTTTCAAGCATTCTTGATTAAAAGATTTAATTGAATTTTAATTAATTAAATAAAAATATTTTAATTAAAAGAATAAAGTAAATGAAAAGATTAAAATGAAAAGAAAATTTGATTTTCAAACACAAAAAGCAAGAGAAGCATGAAAAGGTGAACGGGAAAAAGAAATCACAAAGAACTTATTAAAGTTGAACTATTTACATTCCTACATGGAAAAAATGATAATTGTAACTCATGAGATTTTTCTCAATATGAGGATAATTGAAGGGAATATAATTGTAACTCTAAATCTTGTGGAAATGAATGTTGAAAACTAAAACTACATGAATACATTGAAAAAAAATAAATGCGTTCATGTGTGTGTGTGTGTGTGTGTGTGTGTGTGTGTGTGTGTGTGCAGAAGAGACCTATAGAAGCTGGTGATATGTTTGAGTACTTGTTGAAAACAGCTCACTTTATTAGGTTAACATGTTATAAATATTTCCAACAAACTTTGCTTCCCTGTTAAATTTGTCACCTATGATCATCATATGTTTCCAATTGAGCTCTCCTATTCTCGTGGAAAAAGGGAGGTAGAAATGTGTAAAAGGAAATTCTATAAAGAGGAATGGGAAACACAGGTTTTTCCATCCATTCGATAAATAGAGTAGGTACTTTATAGGACAAAATGAATATATAGACACTGAAGATCATGTCTTTAGGGATCGATGTCCCAGTCAGATCATAGTTCTCATATGGTTTTGATCACAAGAATATGATTCCGTTTAAATATGTCTCTTTTTATATGAAGATAAAAAGACTAAAGAAAATTAAAATTTGCTTCAAGAACTAGAAGATGCATAGGGCATCTATCTGAGAAACTTGTGCTGGGTGATAAGAAAAAAATATTCTAATTCATAAAATCAGATATATCTTGTTATTATGCCAGACACAGGCATTAAAAATAAAATAGTGCTCTTTTTACACAATCATATTCTAACTCTAAACTTCAGTGAAACTCTTATGAGTAAATGTAAGAATAATATGCTGAAGGCAAACACATACTATAGAACAGTGAGGGGATCCTGGAATAATAAACAAAAAGGAGAAAACTCAATATCTGAATATCTGACAAAACTAAAGCTTTTATATTTCTGAAGAATGAAATAATTTCTTCTTTTCCCACTTTTATTAGTTAGGGAATTTATAAGAAACCAGGTTCAAAGTTCAACCTAAGTGATAACCAAGTTCCTTTCTTCATCTTTCTTTGATTATATATTATTGTAGTTTAGAATACTTGTACTTGATTCTAAGCGTACTGCACACAAAATGCTATGCCTATACAATTCATAATAGCTCTCATTTTAAAAAAAGCAAAATTGTCAGTATAACAAATTAAATTTCAGGACCCAACAAGATTTAGTTTTCAAGTAAAAATGACTTCAAATATATTCATCATGTTCCATTTTATTCAAAAAAAATTTCAAAACAAGAAAAAAAAGAGAAATTAGAAAATTAGAGAATTTGAAAAAATCAAATACTATACACAAAAAAATGATTTAGGAAATTACAAGTCTCTCAGGTAGGTAAAACAGGAAGATAAGAAATATCAGAAGAATTAGACAAAAAATATCTAAAACAGCACAAGATATTTCAGGCATAAAATAAAAAACTCTGTTAGTTGTCAGTAATAATAGAATAGTCACAAATCCTTCAATGGTCAATTATTTATCTATGGAGAGAACAAGTGTTTGATTAATTCTAAATTCAGTAAAGCTTCTTAATTGTTCACAAGTGTCATCTTCATGTAGCTGAGAAAGTTTTATATTGTCACTAATTGAGCAAATAATTAACATTGGATTTCATACCCAAGGGATAGAGTGGAGTAGGGAGAAAAATCCTAGGAAACCCAAGGAGACAGAATGAATAATTTCCACAAGAATATGTCCTGAAGTAATTTTTACTCAGAATCTTTATTGATAATTTGGAATAAAAGAAAACATAGATGTGATCATTCACTTTTAAAATCGAGTTGCTTCTATGTTTGCTGAAAATAACTACATATAACTCTGTATAGAGAAATGGATATGTAAATAAATGAGATTAATGAATAAATAAATGAACAAATAAATAATCACCTTTGAAAAATAATCTTTAAACACAGTGAAATTCAACAAGAAGAAATGTAAAGTTTTGCAATTAGAGTATTCAAAACCAAAAATACAAATGATAGCTAAAAAATCATGAGATATACATATATTCTATAAGAACATATTCTTTTGTAAGGAAAAAAATGAGAACATACATTGCAAGCTAGAAAAGACTCAAAAATATCTTGATTTTATGCTAAAAGTATACATGATAAGAAAAAAGCATCTTTAAAATGAATATGACATGATAGTACTGTGTAGAGGTACTCAGATATAAAATCAGAAGATATGGGTTAAAAATATCAGTGTTATATAAATACATCTATATGTGTACCTGTCTTTAGAAAAATAATGTTTCTGGACCTCAGTTTCTTCATAGGGACAATGAGAAAATTTATCTGTAAGTGCTTTTATTATAAATTTATCTAAAATTATATTATCCAGTATCATATTTCTAGATGCTTACCTAGTACCATATGCATCATACACATACACATCATACTTAATATGTCAAAATCCAAACAAATTATCTTTCCTCAAAAACTTTTCTCACTTGTTTATTACCCTATTACTGGTCAGGGTGCCACTGAGATGCCAGTCATCTATGCTCACAGCCTAGGTGACATACTCAAGCATTTTCTAACCTTCCCTTCCATATCTAACCTGTAGTCAAGTTATTTCAGTTCTGCCCTCATAACACCTCTCAATGTACTCTCATATTTCCTTTTACACTTTTGCTATCCTAGCTTGGATACTCTTAGTTTCTGGCCTGGACTATTGTAATAATCTTTTGGTTGGTTTCTTTGCCTTAATTCTCTTCCTATTCCAGTCTATCTTGAAGTAGATGTAAAATTTGTTTTTCAAAACTCAAGTTATATCTATGTGATTACCCCAGTCAAAAAACTCTAGCGACTTATTATAAATTGAAAGAACAGAAATAAAGTTTCCTTACTACCTTTTCAGTTTTTCTACATCATACTCACTCTATATACTGTACCTACATTCCAGTGAAAACAGCCTTGCTGCTTCTCACTGACCTCTCACTCAATCTGTTTCCATGCACATACCCTCTCTGCAGCAAGTAGCTAGAATCCTCTCCTTTATCTCTGTCTCCTGTATTGATTGATATTTCAGATTTTATTTTAAATTTCATGTTCTTAAAGAATTTTTTCCTGCTGAAATCCCTTAATACTAATAAATACATTCTGAGATCATCTCCAATTTATTAGATGCATGTTTTGTTTGTATATGTGTATGTATGTAGTTATTTGTATAATCTCTCTCTGATTAGAATAACAGGTACTTAAAGTAGAGGCATTTTGTTCCCTTTGTTTCCCCAATAATTAACACTGTAATTGGAATTAGTCAGGCAATTAAGCATGCAATATACATTTATTAATGTGTAGATTTCTTTATTAGGTTTCTAGATTTCTTATATTTTTTTTAGCTTTCTTTTGCATCATATTTTTTCTGTACTATGTGCCAATTAAGTGCGAAGTACCAGGGATACAAAGAAACACACAAGATAATCTTTACCCCCAAGGAGTTGACAGTCTGTCTAATGAAGGAGACAAGATGCAATTCACTATGTTATAATAAGTTATATATAAGATAAATTGGAAATTATCAACAGCAAGCAGTAGCATTAAGAGAAATCAGGAAAGATTTCCTGTAGAAAGTGAGTTGTGGTTTTTTTTTTGTTTTTTTTTTAAGTTTAAAATGGCCAGGGAAGCCAGAAGATAGAGATGAGGATGGAGAATATTCTAGGAATGAAGGATAGCCAGAGAAAATAGCCAGAACCTAGAAATAGAATGTCTTCTTTAGCCAACAGCAAGGAGGCCAGTGTTACCAGTTCAAAGAGTCTCCAGCAAGAAAGGTATAAGAAGAATGGATATGCCAAACAGAATATTTTATATTTTATTTTGGAGGTGATAAGGAACAATTGGAGTTTGAGTAGTGGGTGCACTATAGGGAGATCATTTTGATAACTAAATAGAGGATTAATTGGAGTGACAAGATACTTGAGACAGGGAGACCAGTAAGCAAGCTCTTGGAATAAGCCAGGCATGATATAATGAAAGCCTGAATCACATTGGTGGCAACATCAGAAAAAAAAGAATATATGCATTCAGGTGATGTTGCACAGGTAATACTGATAGGTGTTGGCCAAATATTGGACATGGGGTGTGAGCATGGATTAGATATGAAGAGCCAAAGATGACACCTATATTGTAAACCTCTTACTGGAAAATGTGGTACTTTCAGAAATAATGGAGAATACAGGAAGAGGGGAGTTTTCAAGGGAAAAGGCAGTGGAACATAGTCAATAAATACTTGCTGCCTTGATATGACAACCACTTCTGCTCACAGACTTTCACATGAGGAGAGATCTATGCTACCAAAATTGTAAGGATAATTATGCTGATATAAACCTTCCATTCCTCGGAATTACCTGCTAACTACTAACAGGAGTATGGCTGACTTTTTCCCATTATCATTATTTTCCAAGGCAGAGCTGACAGCAAAGTGTAAAAATATGCAAAATGATCAAAGAATAAAATAAGGTGTTTTGTGATTTGGTGGGGGTAATTTCATTTTGAATACACAAAAAAATGAATTTTTCTTATTTTTTTCCTTCAAAAAAGACACATGGGAGGAGGTATTCTTCAGAAGTCAAAGGGTATTAATTTTTTCCCTCAATAATAAATTGTTAAATAAAGAAATAAAAGAATACCCAACCAGAAATAACTGGCCGTGTAACCTTGAGCAAGTTACTTAGCCCCAATTGCTTAAAAAAAAAGAAAGAAAAGAAAAGAAAGAAAAAATATAGTGAAGTACTTACTCAAATAAATGTACCTCTAGAGCAGCTAGGTGGCTTAGTGGATAAACTGTTGGACATTGTATCAGGAAGACCTGATTTCAAATCTTTTCTCAGTCACGTAACTGTGTGACACAGGACAGGTCATTTAAACTTTCACTTTTTATTCCTCATCTGTAAAATGGGGATAGTAGCAACCCCTTATATCCCAGTGTATTTGTGAGGATAAAAAGAAATAATAATTTTAAGTGGTCCATAAACCTTAAGGAACCATAAAATTTTACCTAGTGTTATAACTATTATTAATATATTATGTTAGTATAATTATTAATATAATTATCATCAACAATCATCATCATCATCTGTCAAATGTATAAGCTGTAAAGTGTTCATAAAATTGATACAAGTTCCAGCAGTGAAAACAATATCAAACAAAGTTGACTCAATTTCTTGAAGTTAAGAGCATCATCACAAAATAAGACTATCAGGCATATATTCTGGTAAATTCTCATAGAAAGTATTTCTTTCCACCCTCATATGAAACCCAGGAGAAATCCATTGGAAGTCAAAGATTATGGGTAGATAAAGTTCCAATAAAGTTTTCAGGACAATGATTTAACTCAGCAAACCCAATTATACCCTCCTCGTGCATCTTCAGCATTTCTTGGCTTTGTTTGGCTAAGTAAGTTAGAGAGAAATCGGCTAAGAAGGAAATATGCTTATGTGGGAAATTTTCACATGAGCCAGGATATTCTATCCAAGTAGATGTTTATGAGTTAAACTTTCCAATCATCAGTGTTGCAGAAACTGAATGTGAGCTCTATCCCTAATAGCTATGGAGGAATCTCTTTGATGGCAGAATTTCAGGAAACATAGTTTGAGGAATGAGTAGCAAAGACTTGTATTAAAAATGCCATTTACCCTCTAAGCAACTAGAAATTACTGTAAACAAAGAGTTCCAGTTATCCAATTAAGAAGCAAAAAATGCTTGTAATAAAAACTTAATTAGCAAGCATAAAGCAATTTCCTTTAGAGGAATAATCTAGAATCTAAGTTAGCTTCCATGCAAACATCAGTAACCCATTTTACTACCTCTTTTATGATTACTACAAAATTTAGGGCATAGGAATGATTTCTTACATGATCTTGGTTACTTAGCCCAACTTATTTTAATGTTTCTCTTTTTTAATTTCAGGAAATGAATACCAAATAAGGGAAAGAAAACACATTGTATTCTAAAAGTTTATGGAAGCAGTATAGGTTATAAGATTTAAGAACATATTATTTTGGTTTCTACCAAAAATATATCTCTTGAAATCAAATGGTTTTGATGAGTCCTTAAAAGTTCCTTTATAGAGATTAATAACTCTCACAACCTACATGAATTAAAAATTAAAATTAAAATAATCAATGTGGTTAGTGAATATAGTTGAATAAATTTAATTTAAAATGCTTGATTAATGAGTAATAAAAGCAAATATGCTAAAAATAAGGGTACATTCTCTGATATAAAGCTAACTTTGAAAAGGTAGGAAGTATGGCAGACTTGAAAGAATGCTGCTCTAGTATAAGAGGAGCTGAGTTTAAAACTTTCCTTGCTGTTTCTTAAACTATCTGACATAATCTAGCAAATGATGTTAGTCTAGGTTGTGAGTTTGGTTCCAGCTCTAAATCTATGATCCTATGTAGTATTTTAGAACAATAACTGAACTGAGAGTTAATGTTCTGTGAAAAGGCCTACTCTTAGGACCTGTTTCCTCATCTCTGGAAAAAAGCATTTGAACTAGATAATATCTAAGATTTCTACTAGCTCTCACATTATATGATGCAATTTGCTACAGGTTGGTGCTTCTTCTCAGCACCTCACCACAATATTCATGTAGGCAGTCTTTAATTTTCATCACAAAATGGCAATTATGATCAATTTTGCTTCATCTTAGATCATTCACACACTTGACCTAATTTAAACTTGTGCTTCCCCCCACACACACACCAATTGGCCCAGTTAAAAAAAAAAACTGCTTTTAGTTATTTCTGTAATTTGTATTTATAACAGCTTGCATAATGCCTGTCACATATTAAATGTTTGATGCTCTTCTTGAATTGAATTGGTAAAATAATAGATATTTTAAAGTATTAATCTAACTCTCTAACTAGTACTTATTAATACAAAGGGAGAAATTATTTTCACTTTCCTCAAAAAGTCTGATTTTGCTACCTTTTAATCTTTATAAGAACTATGTTCTAAAGAGGATTCTGATTCTTTCACGTAGTCTCTGAGTTCCCTTCCCACTCTGAGAATCTATGAATATTAACCTTTAAGACATAGCAACCCAGGTGCGGCCAAGTGGCGCAGTGAGTGAGAGCACCGGCCCTGGAGTCAAGAGACCCAGGTTCGGTTCCGGCCTCAGAAACTTAGCACCTACACGAAATAACTGGCCATGTAACCTTGCGCAAGTTACTTAACTCCAATTGCTTAAAAAAAAAAGACATAGCAACTCAAAAGAACATTGCAATTAAACATTTGCCCTAAGTTCCATTTTGTTTAACCGACAAACTGTACATTTTACCACTGCTCATGTTTGCCAGGAATAGGAAGGCCTACTGTATGTCAAAGTTTTCTGAGGATGCTTTGTGTTCTGCAAAATTCTTTATATAGGTTTTTTTTTTCTTGCACCAATAAACTTCTTCAGTTAAGATTAATTCAATTAATTGGTAATCATACACTTACATCCTTTCATGTTTACATCTATGGTTATGGCACTCAAATATGTAGATGTAAAGGTATGATTTTTTTTCTGAAATACTGTTCCACATTTCCATTTATTTTGTGGGCTACTTATATATTCCACAGACACATCAAATACAGCTTATTGAAAACACAACTTATTATCTTCTATCCAAAACATACTTTTCTATCTTATTTGAAGATTTATCTAAATAGTAACATCTAATGTCCTTATCATCCAAGAGAAAACTTCCAATTTTCTTTGTTCTCCTTCACTTCCCATGTCCAATAAGATCCCAAATCTTATCAGTTCTACTTCCATAAATGCTGTGGTATATGTCCAATCCCCTCTACTCTTCTTGCCACCAATCTAGTTCTAGTATTTATTACTTCCTGCCTGGACTACTGCAATAGCTTTCTAATTAATCTCTCAGCCTCCAGAAAATGTCAGTCATATATTTTTAAACTAACTTTTCTAAAATATGAATGTGATCATTTCAATTCCATGTTAAAGTATTCCAAGATGTGCTATAAAATATACTACAAATTATTTAGTTTTACATACATGGGCCTTCATAATCTGGCTTCAATTTAATTTTCAATGACTTCTAGAATTTAAATGAGTACGTTGTGCCATGTTTATTTCAAATTTTTTGCTTGCTCTCCTTACCCATATTGAAATAAAAATAGGGATTATTTAAAGCATTGATTCTCCTTAGAAACTGTGAGCTTCTGCAGTTTAGAAAAAAACAAGAATTTATTAAAAGGAACATAACTCTGTCTAAATGTCACCAGATTGAAAGAACTACAAAAACAATATAATTACAAGTTTCTCCATACTCAATGAATTGATAGGAAAGTAGCTAAATTGAGAGATGCTGGTGTTAGCAGATCGACATCAGAATTAAACAGGTAAAATAAACCATAAAATTGTGTGCTAATAAGTGAATTGAAATAATAGATTTAATAAAAGAAAATAAGTTAAGAATTACCACACTAAATGTCAATTGATTAAACTTTCAGATAAAAAGAAAGATGATGTATGAATGGATCTCCCATTTAAAATGATTTTTGTTTTTTTAATTAACAAGCATTTTTCTTATCAACTGTAAAAAATAACTTAAAATAAATATTCGTTATTAAATAAAACAAATTCTCTCATTGGACATGAGCAAAAACCTCTGTCTTATTCTGCATCTTGAGCCTATTCTCTATTTGTCAAAATATTTATAGCATATTTAATCATAATTATTCAGGAACCGAGAGTGCTCCTTGCATTGATCAAAGTTCTTAAGTCTTTCAAAATCACTTGCTGTTAAAATGTTTCTATTACTTCATTTTATATCTATTTATACAAGCCTCCCCAGGTTTCTCTTGTGATATTCTTTTCACCATTTTTTACAGGGCAATAGTATTTCATTATATTCACATAAATTTGTTCTGTCATTTTTTGACTGAGGGGTGCCTTCAGAGTTTAAATAGACCCACTGGTTCAAGATCTTTCATTTCTCCCTATTTCTGTGTGGGATAAAAAAAAAAAAAACTCTTCTGTTTAGCATGTAAAATCTTAAAATCTACTACTAGCTCAGTTTTCACAGTGAATTCATAATATATCCCCCTCCTCTACTATGTTCTATTGCAGCCAGACTAACCTAATTGATGATGCCTATACATGGTCTTCTATCTCATGACTCCATGAATTTTCACCAGTGTACACCCATGCTAGGCAAGGATAAATGAAGGTTAATTATAGAATATAGGAATTTGAAAAAAAAAAGTTGTTCCCCTGATATTGCAGATGTGACAGATGATATTTAATTTTCTGGATGCTTTTGGTTTGTAATATTTGATTTAGCTAATGTGTTTTTCTCTGTGCGCATATGCTCAGATTCCAGTTGCAGTTCTCTTTTCCCTTTGAGGGGGCACAATGTACTTTAACCAGGCCACCCATGGCATATCTGAACAACCTTTTTATTGCAAATAGACACTGTCACCAATACTTGGAGGACCTCCTAGCACTAGAGAGACTCCACAATAACACTATGTGGATGAGGTGATTATCAAAACTCTAAGCCCACCTCATTGCTTGGTTTATACATCTAACCAGGTGTAGCTGGGAAATCCTCCCCACCTCCATAAAAATTCCCCTTCACAACGTATGACATGCTTAGGGTGTATATGGACCCATAGAGTCAGAAAAAGTCCTGCACTGACCTGAGATAAGTAACTCTTCCTCAAAGCCCCCATATATGTTAAGGTAGCACAATAGCTAGTAGGCATATTTAGGTTTTGGAGACAACACATACCTCTACTTATACATTTACTTACCCCTATATATACAGTCATACAAAGACCTCTGCCTTTGGGGTGGCCAGGTGTCACAGCGAGTAAGAGCACTGGCCCCAGTTTCGGGATGACCTGGGGGATTGAATCCGGGCTCAGACACTTAGTATCCACTCAGAAACACCTGGCCATGTAACCTTGAGCAAATTACTTAAGCCCAATTGCTTAGGGGCAGCCAGGTAGCTCAGCGAGTAAGAGCACCAGCCCCCAGCGTCGGGATGACCTGGGGGATCGAATCCGGGCTTGGATAATTAGCACCACACCCAGAAATAACTGGCTGGGTAACCTTGAGCAAGTTAACCCCAATTAAAAAAAAAGTCCTCTGCCTTTCACTGGAATCCAGAGCAATAGAAGGTTCTTATTGCAGTCAAGCTGACAGTCCCTGTAGCATTGTCCTTAGCATCACAGATAACGACTTTCAGGTAGAAGCCTCGGCCACATCCACCCATGTCTCTTGTAGTCTATGAACCCATCACAATGGCAAAAGACTACCAAAAAGATTCTGAACCAAGAAGCTCCCAGACACTATTATTCACTTATATACTATATATATATATATACATACATATACACATATATATATACATATACATATACATATATATATATATATATATACTACATATTCACTACTAGTGAATACTGGTCATGCACTCCTAGAGAGACAGGTGTTGGCTGCCTAATGGGTTCTGATGGCCACGAAGTATTTGATTAATTTGGAATAAATTCCTGCATTAACTCCAGGAATTTGGTATTAACCATTGATGTAATAAGTAAAATGGAAATGGTATTTGTAGGTCAGGATTAGGCCAGATTGCGAGGGATCTACAAAAGCAATCTATATGAGCAAATGGCATAAGCTCCAATATGGCACTTGTCTCAGATGACCCATCCCTTACTGCCAGACCCACTTGCTAAGTGGGATCCCCAATGGAAATAGGTGGTAAACATTGATAGAGTTTAGACTTATTTCACAAATCACAATACTCCTCTTTACAGACAGACTCTCTGCTGGATAGGTATACCCTTCCACTCTATAATTGCCACTTCTTTGAGGGCTAAGGCCAAAGGGAATTTGTTCAGTGGGCAAAACTGAAGACTAGTCACTTACCCATGCAGCACTTGCTAAAAGCAAGGGAGGAACTTCCTATAACTCTATAATGATTCCTGTGCAGTTGCCAATAGACTTGTTGTCAAGTCTGGCAGGTGGGTCCAGGATGACTGGCAGATCCCATTTCGATCAGTACATGGTGCTGAACTTTAAAATAACTTTGGCAGAGTATGTGCAAACCCATCTGATCTACATTAACTATGTTTCTGTCTGCATAATAAGATATACTGAGGAGGTAAAAGTCAACCAGATGCTTGACAATCTCACATGACTACCATGTTACCCCCTTTACTACACATAACATACCCCTTAAGAAAATAGAAATTGTGAAAAAGGCACATGAGCAATCTGGTCACTTAGAGACTTCTGGTCTTAAATGTGGGTTGAGAAGAAGAGTTGTGACAGCATCTGCAGCACTCATTTACCAGGTCATCAGGGAATGTGAGATATATACTACATTCTACTCCTGGAAATGTAGACTTATAGGTAGCATTGTTAAGTAGCAGGCACCTAACCAAATATAGCTAGTGTATTTAATAGGATCTTTGCCCTTTCAGGCTGTAACTATTAAATATGCCTTCATAATAGTTGACACATACTAGAGTTTTGCTATACCAACCATGTAAGGTCTTCAAAGTCCATAATGTCAACAGTGGATTGTGAAAGAAAATACATAAGCTTTTTATCTCTCTCACAGTCATCCATAGTGAATCAGGTAAATATTTCATAGCCCAAGTTTTGCACTAGTGGTCAGAGTACAATGGCATTTTGTGATCTTTCCACTAGCCTTCCAGGACCAAGGCAACTGGACAAATTTATTATTATTATTATTATTATAAATAAATATTATTTACTTTTAACATTTTTTAAAATATTAAAGTTCAAATCCTCTCCC
Organism: Petaurus breviceps papuanus; assembly: GCF_028583685.1. Taxonomy (NCBI): domain Eukaryota; kingdom Metazoa; phylum Chordata; class Mammalia; order Diprotodontia; family Petauridae; genus Petaurus; species Petaurus breviceps. The sequence continues at coordinate 548,255 of NW_027186315.1, read as the reverse complement.
TCCCTCCAGTTTCTTATCTACCCACTGAGAAGGCAAGCAATATAATCACCATCATACATGTAAAAATCATGCAAAACATATTTCTATATTAGCCATGTCTCAAAAAGTCAAGAACAATAAAGAAAGTGAGAAAATTATACTTCAATTTGCATACAAAGTCCATCAATTCTCTCTCCAGAGGTGGATAGCAATTTTCATTATCAGTCTTCCTGAAGTGTTCTGAATTATTGTATTGATAAGTATAGCTAAGTCATTTCTTTTTCTGTGTAAAATGTTCTCTTGTTTCTGCTCACTTCACTTTGTATCAGTATATGTACATCTTTCTAGGTTTTTTTTTTTTCTGAAATCCACCTGCTCATCATTTCTTACAGCACAATAGTGTTCTATCACAATGACGTGCTACAACTTTCTCAGCCATTTCAGAATTTATGGGTATCCCCTCAATTTCCAATTGTTTACCACCACAAAAAGAGCCCATTCCCCATCCTTGGACTCTTCCACCTCTAGTTGGATCCTCATTGTATACTGCTTTCAACTCCAATCCATGCTTATGTGAGTGACTCTCTGTGGGTTTCCCCCTCTCCATTCTCTTCCCACACTCAATGTCATTGTGGTCTTTCCCAGCAAGTGCCTAAAGTACCAGGCATACCTCTGCATTTCATAATTCCATAAATTAGCAATTCTACACTCACTTAATGAATAAAGAAATGAAGGTCCAAAGACATGAAATAAATTACCCAAGACCACATATGTGATAAGGAGAAGAAGTAGGATTTAAATCAGGCTGCCTGAGTCAAAAGTTGATTACTCATTCCACGGCTACTTTGGCATACACTAGCAGCCATGAGTCCACTGTTTGAATGCAGGTTATTTTAAAATAATATTTAGAACTTAACATACGCAGAAGAACTTTATGGGTCCATTAAATAAACTCTATCCTTAAAATTAAGTCAGCTAGAACAAAATCCACATCCTCACTTTTAGAAGCTGGGCAAATGTGTTCAAATTACCAGTGTTTCCGTTATGGAGCTTCTTTTTCCATACTCACAAACTAGGATTGGTATAGGGCTCTCCTCCTTCCCTTCTATAGGAATTGTCTTTCCTCAAAAGCAGAGAAAGCTGTGCCTGGGGCCTGATTGGCACCAGTTTTCCCAATACAATGACTTGGTTATCTAAGAGAAAAACAAAATCCAGCTATTTGTTATCTGGGACCTTCTGACTAGGTGAACTTCTTCAGAATGAACAAACCATTATACCTTTCACGATATCATGCCCCAGTGACTGGGCACATTTCTAAATAGAATTGAGATAGGCTGTTTCCAGGAAAGGTAAGGGCCTCTGTTTCCCTGCTACATCTCTTTGCTCTGCTAGGTTAAAGGAAATCCTTTCTAATCATGATGCAAGTTATCTTCAAGCATCACATGTCATTCCAAAATCAAACCCAAACTATAGGAGTGCTGACATTAGAGTTGTTCCCAACATCAAGTAGCTTATCTAATTTTTGCACTACCTGCCATACAGGTTTGTACAATAAAATATTCTTTGAGGGAAAACCATCATTAGGATAATGTTGGTTTTGATACTTGTCAATTCCCTAAAATAATTAAGTCAAATGGTAAAGGGAAAATCTTCATTCATAATATTTATATCCATTTTGAAATTAATTCCTAATAGGGAATTTCATAAGGAATGTTTCCAAGGATAAAGGTATACTCAAGCCTCCAAACTAAGTAATTTAATGACTCTTGAATGAAGAAGTGCCTCCTCATATTAAAGATTCTTTTAGTAATATTAAGTCCTAATATTACTTTTTTAAGTTGCATTTTTGAAATTGCATGATGCCACAACTTCTGAAACACTACTAAGTGAAGGTATATATAATGGTCCATTGAATTCAGATGTCTAATATAAAACAAAGAGCACATAGTTATAATTAAAAGTAATTTTTTTCAAAATAATCAGTATGTATTATAAGCAATAAGTCCTTTTATTGGACATATTTAATAGAAAGCCATATAGCTTAAGTGGGGAAAATAAAAACAACATGAATACTGAGGCAGGGGCAACAAGGAGAAATCATTAAGACAGACACCACTAAAGTAGGATTGTGAAAGGAAAGACACATTTGGGTCCATCTTACGCACCCAACTCTCACCTATGATTCCAAGAAGTGGACAGCATTCACACACTAAAATATCATTTCAGCTAACAGGATAAATCAGGTTGAGGGTATCTAAGGAGGCTCAAATCTATTAGTGAGTTAGGGAGGTGTCTATCCCAAGGAAATGAAGACTTCCCCCAGTGGAAAGGACAGGTGAGAACAATTTAGTCCAATATATCTAAAGGCAGATGAAGTAGCCATGATAGAGTACTCAGATCTTGATTAGACAAAAAAGACTCCAAGGACATCCACTATATCCCAGATGCATTACTTGTGCCCTGTCACAAGACTCTGAAGACTCAGGAATAAAGAGAGGCTGACAACTTTGCCAGCTCTGCCTCACTTTAGCCCAATTCATTCATGAGTCAAAAGATGCTGCCTAAACCATTTTATTATTTTTGCTTACTTCAAAGTCCTGTAGTAACAGACAAGTGAAAAAGCAGCAAATACTGTCTCACTGGGAGCTATACTCATAATCCTGTGCACTGGCAGCCCAGGCAAGAGGGTCCTCTTCTAACTGGATTCAATCAGCTTTGGGGTTCAGCATACCCTTGGATATCTGAGTAGCCTTTTTAAAGATCTACACTGCTCACCTCCTGGGGTGGGGATGAGACTAGGAAAGATACATTAAAAATTGCTTCAACCCTGCCCTGCTTATGAGGAAAGGCAGAGATCCCACCCTGTGATTGACACGTGCACACAAAAAAATGTGCAAAAAACTTTACTGAAAATGATTCCATGCACCATTGGTGCATAGAATGTGTACACACTTATGGACAACATGAAATCCAGCAGAACTGAAAGATGAAAAACTTGTTGCAAAAAACCTCAGAAGTTGTCACATCCAAACAGCAGTCTTTAGTGAAATGAGGCTGGCATATAGTAATGACATGCACAGAAGCTTTACAGAAGAATGCTACTGTGATAAGCGTTTAAGGTTCTGATTACTCAGTATAGTGATGACTCTGTTCCATAACAAATCAAAGCAATACTTTCACAGAAAATCAAGGTACAGCATTCAAAATAATAAAACTTATCACAGAAAATCACAATATAATCACAAATACAATAGTCAAAGTCTTCCACTCATCGGACAACTGTTAACTCAATCAGTCACTCATCAGTAACAATCATCTCAAAGTACAACAGTCAAAGTCTTCCACTCATGGGGCAACTAAATTAACTCAGTCAGTCACTTGTCAGTAACAATCATATAATAGTCAAAATCTTCCACCCATGGGGCACATTTGATTAATTCAATCAGTGACTTATTCAACAATCAATTATTATGTATCATACACAAAAAACTCCACCCCTTAGTTCACTAGTAAACTATAATTACACAATTACTCAGTACCCAAGGATAGGGCTCTTCATCTTGACTTGGGGCCTGTTCTCAGATTCCCTGGATCCGCTTCCATGGTCACAGATTCGACCTGGATTCGCTAGACTGTCACCTGGGTTCTAAAGCAGACTTTTTTAAAAGCCCCCACTTTCTTGTCCAGCTCTCTGGGTATGTCTTACTCCACACTGAAGCTCACAGAGTCTGGTGCATGTCAGATCCTTCACCATTTCTGCTCCAGGGAATTCAAGGCTCAACCAAGGCACAAACAAAGTCTCAGCATACCAGTCATGCTTCCTCGGTCACCTGGGCACCTGGCTCTAGGCTCCTGGCTCCTGGTTCCTGGCCTTCTGACTCTACATTCCAGTCTCCTGGCTCCTGGTTCCTGGCTCTGGGCTCCTGGGATCCTTCTCAGAAGAATCTCCACCACCACAAGTTCTCAAGAAATTCTGGCTCAGTTCTCCATTCTCTCTTCTGTAGCTGCTCTATCACCAGATCCTGGTCTCAAAAAATTCTGACTGTGCCTCTCTGAGGCTTTACTTATATACATACAGCATTAGCTTCCTCTTTCAGCCAACCCTTTCCTGTTACATCAATAACAGGAGATAGGAGTTCATACCTTCTGTTTCACCAACAGGGGCTTGATCAGTTACTAAGTGCTAAGTACCTGCTACCTTTGCCAACACAAAAGGATCTTCAAATTCAAATTATATTACCATTACAGATATGAAGGAAAGTTTACCAAACCTGTAGCTGAGTACACTTTTTTTTCTAGAGTGACCACAGCGATAGGGAGCACTGAGAGTCTGGAGTAAGTTTCATGATCAAAACAAATCTAGATGGGTCAGCTAAGTGGAATAATTAATAGAGTACCAGCCCTGGAGTCAGGGGGACCTGAGTCCACATCCAGCCTCAGACACTTAGCACTTACTAGCCATGTGACCTTGGGCAAGTCACTTAACCCCAACTGCCCTGCCTTCCCCCCTCCCAAAATAAAAAAAAAATAATTTAGTCAACATGTTCATATAGATAACAGGCTCATGACACTGTGACTGCCACTTGCAGGAAAGTGCCACACCATCAACAGTGTGTATAATCTCACCATGATAAATCCTGATGAGTTTGAATAAAAAAAACTATGGAAACCCTGATCATCAATGTTTCCAAAAGAAGACAAGTTTATAATTCAGGGTAACTTTAGTGCATGAGTAGGCACAAAATGTCAAATATTCCATGGAATCCTTGGGAGGAATGTAGTCAGAAACAGCAACAGCAATGGTCACTTGCTACTCATGATTTGTGCCTCTCATGAACTTGTCTTCACCAACAATATCTTCCATTTAACTAACTCCAATGAAATTTCATGGGTGCACCCTCATAGCAAAAATCTACATTTAACAAACTATATCCTTGTAAGAGAGACAGGATGTAAGAGTGATGAAGGCAAGAGGTGGCACAGAATTCTCGACCAATCATATCTTCTCCAAGCTAAGCATTCACATTCATCAAAGCACCAAAAGGAGGTAACTTTCAGAAGACTCAATGTCAACAGGTTAGAGTATATCCCCATGTGTGAATAGTTTATTGCTGAAAGAAGAAAAACTAAGTCAATGAATGGTTGGCAAAAATGTAGCATAAATGGAGTAGGCAACTTTTAGAGATTTAGTATATAGCAGTGTATATACTTATTTGGGCCAGAGCACTCACCAACATTACATGGATTTGAGGTAGAACCACAAACTTTAGGTGGGGTCCCACTCCAATCACTTCCAATGCATGTAAAAAATTACTCTAAACAAATGTTAGAGTTCTAGAACACACAAAGTGACAGGTAGAAACAAATCTCCTGCAAAAAGCAGACTGGCAGGCCAACAGGGAGGGTCTATCACACTGAGCTGGGAGGTGAGCAAAGTCCAAACTGAGCCATGTGGTTCTAGCCCCAGGGTGGCACTGATGAGCAGTGGCCAGAGTAGACTTCATGAGAGTGAATCAGCAGTAGTTGTGGTGGTTTCCAGACTTCTGAACCCATAAACTCCAAAGACAAATGTAATAGTAATGGCATTTAAAGATTCCCCTATATTGGCTTGGTTTTGCTTTGATTGTGTTAAAACCCAGAGCTTGTTAATCCCTCTTGTGGGATGGACTTGTTGACGTGAAAAGAGAGTGCTGAACTGTGAGGAGTTGGTGACATAGATTTGGAGAGACACGGGAGAGAGGCAGAAGAATTTTTTTGGAAGCAGCACCCTTTTGGAGGCAGAGAGAGACTGAGAGGATTGCTGAGGGCCACTTTGAATTGCCCTGGACTTTTGAGACCTGCCCCCAGAGCTGCCAAGGACTGAGGAGACATGGCTGTTTTGCTGGTATTTTGTCTGTCTGTTTTGATGTTGTTTTGCCAGATTTGTTCACTAGTGAAAGACAGTGCTGTTGTTGCAGAATACTTGGAACCTGGCTGTTGGTTAAGAGTTCCTGAGACTGTTCTGCAGACAGAGAGTGAATACTGTCCACTGGTTTAGGACAGTGCTGTTGCTGCAGAATTGTTGGAACGTTGCTGTTGGTTCCAAAGCCCTGAAGAAAGATTTTCTTGTTGTATGTTTATAGAAATCCTGGAAGAGGGTTTTGCTAATGTTTTCGGGTGTCCTAGGACTTTTCTGCAGACAGAGGATGAATTAATGAAGAGACTGGCAATGTATCTTGTGGCCTTGCTAAGCTTTGTCTCCCCAGGAACAAAGATTGCTGAGAACTTGCCTCTTTGTGTCAAGATGAAGAAAAGACCTCCATTTGGGTATTAAGTGCTGGGCTTAAACTTGTTGTAACTCTGGGGTAGATTCAATTGTGATCCAGGGGTGGGGAACTTTTGATCTTTTTGTGTTCTATGATTGAACAAATGAATGTACTTTACTTATGATTGGAAACTAATTTCCATTTGAGAAGAGGGGCTTTGTGATGGACTAAATGAAGGTACAGCCTAGAGGTGGAGTAGTATTTAGAACAGGGACTTTGTAATTGATTGAATGAATGTAAGGTCCTGGGGTGGGGTAGTACTTGGAAATTATTTAATCAAACTTAGTAAATGTTGTATTTTGAATAATGTCATATTTTGATTTTCTCTGTTCTTAATTTGTCACTGAATAAAATGGCGAGCACCTATGCTGGTATTTTGAAACTTGGGAAGTTGCCTTTGCTTGGCATTACATTACAACAAAGTAAAAAGTCACTGTGAAATCTGTTGGCACAAGGGGAAACTGAAGAGTGCTGTCTGGTCCTTACCCCAGGGTGAGAAGCAGCAGGTGTACAGCAGCTCCAGCAGCTGATGGCTAGCTGCCTCAGAAGCTCCTGAACTGCAGATCATAGGGAGACCAAGGGACCATTCAGAGCCAAAGTAATTGCACTTGCTTTGACATGCTTGGATCTGGATCATGGTTTTGTGTGGTGTTCCTGGGGTGTATGACCAGTAAGCCAGAGCTTGTAGCAGCTGAAGAGAGGGCACCTTCCTAATAGCTTTGGCAGCTATGAAAACCTCAGTGATTTGGGACATAGCTCTCTCCATTCTGGAAGCAGAGTTCTACCATGGCAAAGGGCTCAAAAGTCACGTAATTGGCTGGCAATATGAACAAGTAATGGAATCACAAACAGACCATAGATTTATTTTTTGGGAACAAAAAGGATCAAGGCATGGATTGAGAGGAAGACAGTGAAGTCAGACCTCCTGTATCAAAAGCCTCCAAGAAATATATGAACTGCTTGCAGGCCATGGTGGAGTTCAAGAAGGATTTTGAAAATCAAGTAAGAGAAGTAGAAGGAAAACTGGGAAGAGAAATGAGAATGATGCAAGAAAATCATGACAGCAAGTGAACAGCTTGCCAAAGGAGACCCAAAAATACAATGAAGAAAATAACACCTTAAAAATAGACTAACTCAAATAGCAAAAGAGGCCCAAAATGTCAGTGAGAAGAATGCTTTAAAAAACCAAATTTGCCAGATGGAAAATGAATGTCAAAAACACACTAAAGAGAATACCTCCTTCAAAATTAGATTGGAGAAATTGGAAGATAATGACTTTATGAGGAATTAACATACTGTAAAAGAGATACAAACAAATGAAAAAAAATAGAAGGCAATGTGAAATATCTCAATGGAAAAACCACTAACCTGGAAAAAACATCCAGGAGAGATAATTTAAAAATTATCGGACTACCTGGAAGCCATGATCAAAAAAAGAGACTAGACAGAATCTTTCAAGAAAGTATCAAACAAAATGTCCCTGATATTCTAGAACCAGAGGATGAAATAGAAACTGAAAGAATTCACTTATCACCTCATGAAAAAGATCACAAACAGAAAATTCCTAGGAATATTATAGCCAAATTCTATAGTTCCAAAGTCAAGGAGAAAATACTGCAAGCAGTAAGGAAGAATTAGGAATTAAAGGAATTAAGGAATCAAAGAACTTGGAATATGATATTGTGGAGGTCAAAGGAATTAGGACTAAAACCAAGAATCACTTACCCAGAAAAACTGAGCATGATGCTACAGCAAAAAATAAATAAATAAATAAAAGGTGGTCATTCAATGAAATAGAGTATTTTCAAGCATTCTTCGTGAAAAAAAAAAAGAGCTGAACAGAAAGTTTGCCTTTCAAATATAAGGATGAGGAGGTAAACAATAAAAAGAAGTCATAAGGAACTTATTAAATTTGAACTATTTATATTCCTACATGGAAAACTGTAGTTAAGACTTTTCTCAGTATGAGGATAGTTGAAGGTAATATATATGAATATGTATGTATACATATTGTATGTATGCATGTATACATACATATATATGTATGCATATATATATACATACATATATACATATGTATAGGAGGGTTTATGTGTGTATATATATGAGTGTGGGCATGTGTATGTTCATGCATACATAGACAGAGGGCACATGGTGAGTTGAATATGAAGGGATGATATCTAAAACATAAAATTAAGAGGTGAGAGGAATTTATTGGGAGAAGGAGAAAGGGAGAGATAGATTAGGGTAAATTATCTCATATAAAAGAGGCAAGAGAAAACTGTTACAATGGAGGGGAAGAGCAGGAAGGTGAAAGGGATGGGACAACCTTATTGTCATTAAACTTGATTTAAGAAGGGAATAACTTACACAATCAATTGTGAGCATTTTACCCTAAAGGAAAATAGGGTTTAGGGGATAAGAGGGGGATAATAGAAAGGAGGACAGATTGGGGGAGAGGTCAGTTAGATGCAAACATTTTTGAAAAGGGATAGGGTCAAATGAGAAAATAGAATAAGTGGGGGGTGGGATAGGAGGGAGCAAAATATAGTCAGTCTTTCATAATAACTATTATGGAAATGATTTGGATAACTACACCTGTATAAACTATATTGAATTGCTTATCTTCCCAGTGGGGGTGGGTAAGGATGGAAGAAGGGGAAAAAAAACTGGAACCCAAAGTTAAAAAAAATGTTTAAAAATTTGTTTTTTACATGCAACTGGGAAATAAGATATACAGCTTCTGGGATACAAAAACTCATCTTGCCCTACTAGAAAGTTAGGGGTGTGATGGGGAAGGATCTAAGAGAGAACAGATTTGGGGAATTTGTATTCAGTAAATTTGCTATTTTGGTGTGGAGGTAGGGGAAAGATGGAGAAAAAATGGTAACTAAAAGTCTTATGGAAATGAATGTTGAAAACTAAAAATAAATAAAGAAATAAATTTAAAAAAAAAGATTGATTTGACAAAAATGCTGGTGAAATACAGAAGCTGATAAACAAAAGATACGAAGTTCTCAGGGCTTACCAGTAGGGTACTTGTTTTGTTTTTGTTTTGTTGAGTGTTTTTTTTTTCATTCCCTAACAAGGCAGTGTTTTACTGCATCAAAAGTAAAGTGCAAGCAAAACTGAAAAAGATGTGGGATTCTAGTCTCAGTAAGAGAACAGATGAAATTTGGTTTTATACAGATAGTAACAATGCAAATCACTTTTATGATGTCTTAAAGGCTATTTTTGGGCAAGGACCTCATGTGCATCTCAACTCAGTGCTGGTTGAGCCACATTGATTAGTGATAAAAATATGGTCCTGGAAAGATGAACTTAACACTTTCATAGAATTCACAACTAACTGTCATCAACCAATGATGAAGCCATTAGCAGTATAACTCAAGTTGAAGTCAATCTCTATGTGGTTGAACTCCCAACTAAACAAGAGTCTTTAAAAGTCATTAGGCTTCTTTTCTGGGGCAAAACACCTGGCACTCATTCTATTACAGTTGAAACTTACTATACAGAGAGTTCAATGATAATGCAAAAGATGATTAAAATCATTCAGGTTGTATGGCAAGAGGATATTATCCCCAAGGAGTTCAAGAATGCCACCAATGTCCATCTCTATAAAGGAATTTGAAATTGATTGTCTTGTGATGATTTTATGAGGATTTTTTTCTTAGCTATTGCCACCAAGATTTTTGTAAGAGTCCTTAATAGGCTGATACTTCACTTGTAAGATGGTTATCTACTGAAGAAGCAGTGTGGCTACAGAAAGGCCTGAGGAATAGTAAATACAGTGTTCAGGAGAAATACTAAGAGAAGAACAGATGTCTGTATACAATGTTCATTGGTCTGACTAAGACTTTGATAAGTCATGAGGCCTTATGGAAGATCATGGCCAAATCTGATTGCCAGAGAAGTTCATCAGTGTCATATACCAGTTTCATCGCAGCATGCTTGCATGGGTTCTAGATAGCTTATGCTTTCCCAGTCACCAATGGAACGAAGCAGGTCTGTGGGCTTGCTCCCATGTTTTTTAGCATGATGTTTTTAGCATGTTGTCAGATGCTTTCAATGGAGACAAAAATGTCACCAAGTCAGCTATTGCACTGAAAATTTATTATTTACCTTGAAAAGGCTACAAGCCAAGACTAAAGTGGAAAGAGATTAGGTACATGACTTTTTGTTGGTAGATAATTACACACTCAGTGAAGCCTCTGAGGCTGAGATGCAACAAATTATGCATCTATTCTTTGCAGCTTGTGCTAATTTTGGCCTGATGATAAAACCCAAAAAAACAGAGGTTCTCCACTAGCCAGAACCACATGATCCATATGTGGAAACACTGATTAGAACAAATGAAAAAATTTTGAATCCTGTGGATAAGTTCATTTATCTTGACAATATACTTTCCAGGTATGTAAACATAGATGATAAGGTTTGTGCATGATGCGTTGCCTGAGTTAGATCAGTGTTTAGAAATCTCCAAACAAAAGTGTGGGAGACAAGACGTAATAATAGTCTGTCTACCAAACTGAAGGTCTACAGAGCTTTTGTACAGACCTCATTTTTATGTGTCTGTGAAACCTGAGAAGTCTTCCAGGACCATGCCAGGAAATTGAATCTCTTCTATTTGAATTCTCTTAGAAAGAATTTGAAGATCACCTGGCAAAATAGGGTCCAGACAATGAGGTCCTTTCTTAAACCTAACAGCGATGCATTCGAACTCTACCGAAGAGAGTGCAATTCTGATGGATTGACCACTTTGTTGAAATGCCGAATGTATGGTTGCCTGAAAGAGCATTTTATGGAGAACTCACACAAAGTGATCACAAAGAGATCAGTAAAAAGAAATAAAGGATACTCCCAAGGTCTCTCTGAAGAACTTTGTTATAAATTATATGACATGGGAGACACCAGCACAGGGCCACCCAGAATGGCACACCATATCAAAGCAGCTCTATGAGTAAAGCAGAATTTCAGTAGTTCAAAAGAAATGTGAGATGTACAATTTTAGATCACCTCCACTCCAAATGTTCATATGAACTATTTTTACACTACCTTTGGTAGAATCTTCCCAGTTGGTACTGGTCTAATCAGACACAGACAGACATACTCTATTTTGGCTCTAACATAGTTATGTTTTTTTGGTTTCCTTTAATCAGGAAGGACAATATTTAACCTTCCACCATAGTAAGAGGATGGAGTCCTCAATAATATTGCAAAAGGATTATGTCAGGACTTATTGTACTGATATGCCTACCTTTTTTCTGGGATTGCTGATACCATCTTCTTTTAATGACTGCAATCCACTCACATAATTCCAAGGTGAGAAAGCTTATTAATCCTACTTGCTCCAGTGTTTTAAATGGGAGGAATTGGTGTCCCCAGTTTGATTTGATAACTCTTCTATGTTTTTAACCACAAAAGAGCAACTGATTAGGAAGGGAATGGGAACTTTCTAACCTGGAAGCTAAAAGGTTTAGGGCATCCATATTTTTAGGGTCTAGAGAAGAGGTAGTATAGAAAAGAAAATGGTTCTGGAAGATGAATGTGGTTAGGGCATAGGTAAGCATGCTAGATGGAGGAGAAGCACAAAAAATATGTAGATTCTTTTTTTTCCTGGACTACAACAAAGGGGATATAAGGAATATTTATGTTGGTCATAAAGGTAACAAAAAGCATAATGCAGATGCAAATTTCAGGAGTACAATGTTAGAAGACTGTGGGAGTATAAAAGTAATGGTAGATGTACAAATGTATGTACAAGGATGATGTTGATAAATATTTATAACAGCGCTGTATTGCGGTTAGGTTCTTCCAGAAACTTGGTGATATATCATGGAATAACTTTGTTGGAAGGCACTTTTTATGGTGTGTGTAACTCTCTGATTGTTCATGACAAATTTAAAAGACAGAAGTAAAATACAAGGCAGTAATACAATACATACAAAATATAGTATTGAAAATACAAATTAATTAAAAGAAAGCATTGAATAATTCTTTAATAATAATTTATGGTAAACAAGGGTTGAGTTGCATGCTAATGTTTGCATGTGTACAGTTTTGTTTGTATGAATAATTTATACAAATAAAAATGAATAATTTATGTGTGTATATATGTACAAAATATGATGGGATTTTGTAAGATAAATATACAAGGCATGAACTATGAACAGATGTAGGAATATTAAAATACAAGATGCAAATAAAAGAATTTATATCAGGGAGATGGAAATTTTTTACATATATATGTGTGTGTGTGTAAATATATATATATATATATATACATATATATGTATGTATATATACACATATTAGCCCACTTTCATTTGTTTTAAGTATGGCATGGTCATAATGTTTTGGAGATAACTAACATTTCATTAGTTCAAAAGAATTGTGAGATGCACAGTTTTAGATCAACTCCACTCCAAATGTTCATATGAACATTCCAAAGAAAAGTGGGGGAGACAAGAGGTAATAGTCTGTCTACCAGTCTATTATATTATAAAAATGAGCTTTTATTGCATAATTAACAATAAATGTGCAGAAACATGCAGAAGAGAAAAGCTCTAATATTCTATAAAATGTGGGAATGAAAAACATTATGTCCAAAAAAGCTCACTGTCTTCCTCCCAAAACTCATCTCACCTTCAACTTTACATTTCCATTGAGGATACAACATTGCTTCTAGCCATACAGGTTTTCAGATGAGGATTTGTATCCATAGCTCTTTCCTTGTATTCATTCTTCATATCTAATAAATTGCCAAATTCTGTCAATTCTATCTCCTCATCATGTCTTTCTTTCTCACCACTCTGCTCTTCATTCATATAGCAATCACTCTCATTCAGGTCCTGATACTTCTTACCTGAAATATTGCAATAACCTGCTAAAAGAAATTCCTACATCCAGTCTCTCATCTTGCAAAATCCCCTTCATGTAAAGATCAAATTGATATTTCTAAAGTGTAAGTAGTCACATTTCCCTAATTAAAATGCTTCAATGATTCGCTGTTGGCCTCTGGGATAAAATATAAACTCTTCAGCTTGGTATTTCAAGTCTTTGTGGCTTAATCTGGTCATTCTGGATTGATTACCCATGATTTCCCCTCATACACTTTATGCTCCAGGCAAATTGATCTATTTGTTGCTACTAGGTATGTAATTCCAGCTCTTGCCTCCATACTTTTTCACAGGCTGCTCCAATATCTATAATGATATCTTTCTTCATCTGTGCATGTTGAAACCACTTCAGGGCTTAGTTCAAGAGTAAACTTTCCTTTCCCCACTCACCACAAACCAGAAAATCACAATTTATCCTATTATCTATTTTGAATATTTGAAGTAGGCATATAATGTAGAGTAAGTTGTTTAGAAACCAGGAAGACTTTTGGTTATGTCTGTCCTTTAAAACCTACTGCTTGGGTGAATGACTTCATCTATTTGTGATCTATCAGGAGTCCCATGTACCAAAGAAATAATAGGTACAGTCATTATCCATATTTTGTATATAGATTGTACATACTATATCTGTCCCATTATTCCCATTCCCATTACACAGACAGAGTATAAGCCATTAGAGAATCACTTTTAGATATCTTTAGCACCTACCTAACTCCTTGGTACATAGTAAAATTTAATAAAATTCTGTTGATTAATTATTTGGAATATTGCAGATAATTTCTTATGTAATTAACAGTTCCTATCTTCTCAAATTGATCCAGGATTATTGAATTTGTGTACACACACACACACACACACACATATATAAAGTTATTTTATACTGAACAATTTGCTGAATTAAATTTTCCATGATTTTGCCTTAATATCTCTACTTGAAAGAAAGAAAAGATTCTCTCTTTTTGACTCTTCATTGAATCAGTTTAAGATTTTTATTTTCTTTATGAAAGCAATACTAAACAATTATCAATTTTATATTTATTAAAAATGGAAAAGGCATTTTGCATGTGTATACATAACAAACCTGTGCATCATACTGTTTGATATTTAATATCATAATCACTTGTGAATCAAACTGACATCTTTATTCAGCTGATATTACTGTGAATGTGGATGAATGCTTGCTGTGAGTGTTGAATATTTCCTTTGACTTCAATTTGTAACCAAAGTAATATTTCAGTATAAACTGAATATAAATACACAAGCTTAAAGAGTGTGTACTTTGAATTAATTAAGTTATGTTATAATTGTAATTAATACTGAAATTATTTGTGTTATTTAATGTGACAATATCCTAAATGGTAGAGTGCTGTTATCAAAGTTCATTGCCTATTATCAAAGCAATCACTTCTAATCAATGAAAACAGGGGATAAAAATATGCTACAATCCCTAGAAATATATTTGTTTGTTATTCTTGGATACTGGGAAGATGTTCTTATTGTTGTATCTCATATTATTGGAAAGAGGAATGAGTCCATAGAAGGGGAAATAGTCATTGTAAGTTAAAAGAGAACAAAATAATTCATAGAAACTAAAGACTTACAAAACAATTTAGCGAATGAGAAATATCCTTTGGATTTTGTTGACATATTGCCAATTAAAGTGATTTATTTTTAGATTTCAATCTCATCCTCCTACCAAGAGGAATTAAGGAAGCAATTTTGTTGAAATTACTCTGTAATTCTTTCTCTGAATGGGGATGGCTCTTTCCATGATGAGTCTTTTGGAGTTGTCTTATAGTTTTGCATTGCTGAGAGGATCCCAGTCTATCAAAGTTTGTTACCACAGATACAATGTGTCTGTAATTGTGTACAATGTTCTCCTGGTTCTGCTCCCCTTACTCAGGACCAGATTATGTAAGTGTCTCTAGGTTATTACGAAGTCCATCTGCTCCTCATTTCTTATAGCACAATAGGATTCCATTACATTCATATAGCAAAACTAGTTTAGCCTTCCCCAATTGATGGGCATTGCCTTGATTTCCAATATTTTGCCACCACAAAAAGAGATGCTATAAACATAATTTGGTTGTGAATACATCTGGCCCTGGAAATTTTTTTTTTCCCTTAGAGAGTTCATTAATGGCTTGTTCAATTTATTTTTCTGAGATGGGTTTATTTAAGTATTTTACTTCCTCTTCATTCAATCTGGGCAACTTATATTTTTGTAAATATTCATCTATTTCACTAAGATTGTCAAATTTATGGGCATAGCATTGGGCAAAATAATTCCCAAGTATTGTTTTAATTTCTTCTTCACTGGATATAAATTCACCCTTTTCATTTTTGATACTGGCAATTTGGTTTTCTTCTTTTTAAAAAATTCAAATTGTCTAAAGGTTTACCAATTATATATATAGTGTGTGTGTGAGTGTGTGTTTGTGCATGTGTATGTATATATATACACACACACACACATATATATGTATATATATAATATTATATGATTCTATACTCTTTGTTTTTCCAATTTTTTTTATTTTTTGTCCATTTTGATTTCCTATTTCCTGGCTTTTAAAATAGATCTCTGCTTTTAGGGCACAGAGGTTTCTTACACATTCTTCTTACACTGGGCACTAGGGGCCTGGCTTTGTGTAATATAGACTTTTTTTTTTTTCTGTAGACTTTGTGTGCTATGGATTCCTGGCTAGTGAGTGCTGAGACCAAAGCGAGGGCCCAGGACTATCTGTGTTTCCCCATAGTGTAACTATGAGGTGTGGGGAAAGGAGTGTTCTGGCCACTTCGGGTATCACCTCCCAGACCCCAGGCTAGAGCTCAGGCAGGCTTAGCCAGTGGTGGCCAGGGCCATGCTTTTGGCTGCTAATACCTAGTTTTGCGAATGCACACCTGGGCTTCTGGTATTAGCCCTTGCTGTCTCCACCACCCTAGGTTCAGGATCTCCCACTAGTTGGCTGAGATGGGAGTTGTTGGGATGCCTCCCCTCCTGCACTTTAGCCTCAGCACAGTCTGTCACAGCCTTTCTCTAGGTCTCCCAAGCCTCCAGCTGGTTGCACTATTTCAGAATTGTTCCCTGGAGCAATATTCTCTGGATTATCAAGGTCAAAAAAGGGGGAAAATGCAAGCACCTAAGGTTCACTCCACCTTCTTGACTCCTGGAAGTTCAGGTAGTTGATTTTTAAACTTCTTGACTGTGAGCTAATAAGCTCAGGAGTAGCTGCTGCAGCTATCACAGGCTGTGCCCTTTTCTTTTACCAGGTTCCAACAGCCCCCTGTGAGAGGTCTGGGAATTACTCCTGCAGTGGGTGAATCAGTTTGCCTGGGCTTGGGTCCACATCTGCTATGGCCAGGTCTGTGCTGGTGCAGCCCACAGGCTCCATGCTCTGCACTCTGCATTACCCCATCCAGCACAACAAATACTATCTACCCATTTTCCAAACTGTCCTGAGCTGAAAATCTGCCACACTCTCTCTCCCAATGGATTCTGCCACTCTAAAATTCAGTGAGATTACCTTTTTAGAGGTAACTGAAGGAATTCATAGGCAAGCTCAGGTGATTCCTTGTTTTCATTTTGCCTTATTGGCTCTGCCCCCCAGCAATATTATTTTTAAAACTTTGAGCAACTAAGATATTTTGACTGTCATAAGTACCCAAATTAACTACAGAGAATGAAGGAAGGATGGTAACACATTCAAATAAAGATCTGATTAATAAAATTATGTATAGAATGATTACATATATCTATCTAAATATCTATACACATGCACATACTCATATATACATACATACATACATACATACTATCTGTACATAATATGGTGTGTGTGTGCATATGTGTGTGTCTATTGGTAGCCATCTCGATGGTTGGAAGGAGGAAAAAGAAACTTACATAATAACTATTAGATCTTTGAAAAGAATAGCAAGTTGTACATAATAATTTTTCAGTTTCATATGCAATGTTTTCCCTGTCCAACTATGTTACAAATATGCTCATTTTTTTTGTTCAGAATAAAATCAATACTAAAAAAAGGTTTCTAGAGGGTTGCCCTATGGATCTATACTAAATGCTATATTATTTAATTTTTTTACTACCTTTGATAAAGGAAACAGCAATATGATCATTTTATTTTTTTGTATGACACAAAGATGACAATGAGGGCAAACACAGAAATTGAAAATTATCACCCAAAAACTTTGACAGGCCATGGTAGTGAGCTGAATTTATTAAAATACAGTAGAGAGTAGTGTAAAACCTTATTCTTCAATTAAGAAAAAAAATGAAGGAAAAAAAACATTTTCACACGTATCAGATTTGAGTGTCATGATTCAATAACAGTTTGTGTAAAAAAGAAAATCTGAGAGGGTTTTATACCAAAAATTAAATAGGACTCAGCTGTGTGAAGTGAAAATTAAAAGAGATTAGCCAGCCTGGGGCTTTATTGAGGAACATAGTTTTCTCAGAACAGAGATAGTTGAGCTGTTCTTTGTCCTGGAAAGACTAGTAAGAAGATTGTGATAAGCTAGAATGTGTTCAAAGGAAGGTAACATGGATGATGAGTTCATTCCATATGTGGATTGTGAAAGGACTGAGGATATTAGCTGGAGGAATAGATACTTGTCTAAGTATTTTAAAGGTTGTCATTGTGAAAATGTTACTGTACTTATTTTATTTGGCCCCAAATGAAATAATAAAAAATCAGTGAGAGTACTAAGTTTGACATCAGGAAGAACAACCTAAAAGGTTTTATTTTTGTTATTTTTTTAAAGACCTGTGACTTCATTGACAGAGGGAATTCCTGTTGAGGATACACTTATCTAAAGCAGTCTAGCATCATCTTCACAATTTATAGTCATTGAAATTGTAATAGGTTGAGTGATTTTTCCTGGGCCACAAAGCCAGTATTTACCAAAGTTAGAATCTGAGTAAAGTCTTCCTGACTTCAAAGCCATCAACCATCTCAGATTGAACTACATTAAACTTTAATTGGGAATATTTTTTAATATAATACAAATATAGGTAATTTCAATTTGTTATTTTCTGAGGCAATTAGCAAACTAAAGGTAACTATTTTGTGTTGGATTTTGATAGCACTGAATTACACCAAACTACCTCTCATTTAACAATAAAAATCGTGCAAAACAGAAATGTACTACTTGAGATAGTAGTAATTCTCCCCTCATTAGATAAATGAATCAGAGAATAGGTATCCTTATTTGAGTTGAAAATCATATTTCAAAATATTGAGTAATGATTGAATAAAGGAATAGAGGTAACTGGTTTCTACATCTTTTCCTAGCAGTTTGGCTAAAAAAAGGAAAAGGAAAGATACAGAAAAATAACTTGAATCATAGAAAAGTCTGGTAAGCCTTTTAGTATTATTTTCTTTTTAAGGATGGGGGGAATAGTCCTGTTTGAAAGCAGTAGTCAGTCAGTCAACTAGTGTTTCTATACTGTTATATACCAGGTTTTCTGCTAAGAACTGGGGATAGGAAGAAGAGAAAAAAATTACAAAAAAATAATAAGGAAGAAGCCATTTGATGAAAAGAGATTGAAGTTTAGAGGGAACATGAAGATAAGATGTTTTGAGATGAAAAGAAAAATAGAAAAAGTAGCACATACTAAGCAGTCTCTATTTTCTAAGTTAAGTATAAGATGAGGTTATCAGATAAAAGGATGGGTAAAAGGTTAGGTGTAACAATTTAGAGAAGCGAAGATAAATTTTATAATGGTCTCTGTGGGGAGAGGTATAAGGCCTCAGTTAGGGAGGAATAAAATAAATGTCTCACTTCAGTGAGGATTCATGTAAAGTTAGAGAATATAAATTTACAACAGACTCAATCAATTTGATTGCTTGACTTCCTAAAGAATCATTTAGTAGCCCATGTGTAGAAACAGAGTGGAAGAGATATATTGTAAAATTAAGGCAGGGTGGGAGTTTAAAAAGGCAAGAATAGCAATAAGACAAGGGAATAAGTGATTTGAGTATAGAGACCAGTGTGGTGTTGAAGTACTTAACTATGATATCAAGGTTACAAAAGACAGAAAGTCAAGTTATAGTAGGATAAGTAGCCTGAGAAAATATTAAGGGACTGAGGGATTAGAGAATGCAATAAAGATGAGTGATAGCTTTTTGAGTAGTAAGGCATAGGGATATGGGAAAATATGGAATTTCATCAGATAGAGGAATGTCAAAGATTTTTATTAAGGAAGTGGATTATCTATGTGTGGTAGTGAGATCTAAACTTTAAGTATCCTTATGTGAGATTGATTAGGTCATGGGATTTAAGGAGATTAGGCAATGGGGAAATGCGTTTACTTGAAGGAGGATCAGCATGCATGTTGAAATTCCCTACTATCAGGATAGGTCTTGGAAAGGAAAAGAAGACAGTAAACTAGAGAACAACTTTCTTAAGAAAAGAAAAAGATATGGGACCTGGTCAACAACTAGCCACATTACCTGGGTTTCGATAACATAACTTTAAATCTAGAAAAGAATCTTGAAAATAATCTTTTCTAATCCCTCATTTTAAAGATAAGGAAGTAAATGTTCAAAAAGAATGGGCGTTGCTCAAGACTATATGGACAAACAATTATCAAGATTTGAAAATAGAACCTGAGATTATGAATTTGGAGTTTTTTTCACTATATTAAATATTATCTTTGATTAAGATAAGAAATGCATACCTTGGTAACATTTCCATGCCTTCAAATATCCAAAATATGCTATGATAACATTAACAATAGTGAATGATCTGTCAAAAAGCACAGAAAAAAATAATTTATTAAGCAGTTACTATGTGCCAGTCATATGCACAGGGAAT
Source organism: Petaurus breviceps papuanus (assembly GCF_028583685.1). Taxonomy (NCBI): domain Eukaryota; kingdom Metazoa; phylum Chordata; class Mammalia; order Diprotodontia; family Petauridae; genus Petaurus; species Petaurus breviceps. The sequence goes on along the minus strand of NW_027186315.1, from coordinate 528,235 downwards.
ATAAAAATAAGCAAAAAAAAAAATAAACTCTTCCCTCAATGAGGTTACATACTGATGGGATAGACAGGATGCCAATAGCTACATACATAGAAGTCATATGTGTGTGTGTGTGTGTACTAAATATATGTACTAACATTTTTAGCAGTTTCTGTGTTCTGAAAAATCAAATGCTTAAGTGTTCACAAATGGGCATTTAAAACACAACATTTACTTGGAGCTGCAATAGTAATTTTCACGGGCTTGAAAGTAAGACAGCTTTTAGAAGAGGGAATTCATATTTTAGAATAATCATTACCAGCTTTTGTGGTTAAAATGGCTTATACTTTAAACAAAAGCTGGGAAAGGTGAGGACCCAATAGAACCATCTTGGAAAAATCCTTTCTCAATAAGAATAACTTAAATAAATTCTTTTTAATACATAATTGTCAAAACAGCTGACTTCCAGAGAAGGGAAAGGCATGATGACAGATTAAAGGCAGGGATTTATTTGAGCTCTCCCCCAAACTCCTCCAAATATCTTTAAATAATTACTCTAAACAAATTCTAAAGTGGTAGAACCCACAAAAAGACAGGGTGAAATAATTTTCCAGCCCAAGACAACTTAGAGGTTTGGCAGGAAATATCGATTGTGTCAAGGTGAGAGTGGAACACAGTCCAGCACAGGCCACTAGCACAGCACAGGTTCAAGCAAACCCGAAGCAAGTCATGGGATCCACTGAATCATTAGTGGTAATCACAAATAGTAATGGGGTCAAAAAAGTGGTTAGAAGGAGTTTAGAGGAGTCTCTTCACTTGCACAGAGGCAGGACTCTCTTGCTTTGCCCATACATGGATTTTAATTGCAGTCCTGGATGGCAGTCTCAGGGTGAGTGAGAGCCCTAGCATACCAAAGCTTATGGATCAGAGTTAAGGGGAGACACTTCTCATGGTTGCCTTTAAAAAAAATCGTGCTTGTGTTCACTCATAGACAAGAGCACAGACCAGGAGAAGAGTAAACACTTCTCCTTAGTTCACACACCACCTTGGAAGAACTGAAAACTTACAGGTCCCTAGAGGTATCTCTGAAAAGAGATGCACAAAACCCCTGAAGCTTGGGACACTTCACCCTCTATTCTGGAAGCAGAATCCTACTTTAACAAAGAGTTAAAAGTTAAGTAATAGACTGGGAAAATGAGCAAAGAGAAAAAAAAGTCTGATCATGCAAAGTTGCTATGGTGACAAAACATAGACTCAGAAGAAGATTAAAAAGTCAAAGCTCCTATGTTGAAACCCCACAAGAAAAATATGACCTGGTTTCAGGCAATGGAAGACCTCAAAAATGATTTTAACAATCAAATAAGAGAAGTAGAGGAAAAATTGGGAAGAGAAAAGAGATGCAAGAAAATCATGAAAAACAAGTCAAGAGCTTGGTAAAGGAGACCTCAAAAAATGCTGAAGGAAATAAAACCATAGAAGTCATACTAGGGAAAATATTAAAAGAGATCCAAAAAGCCAGTGAGAAAAAATGCCTCAAAAAATCTGATGTATGCCAAATGGAAAAAGAGGCACAGAAATTCACTGAAGAAAGAACAATACAACTTCTTAAAAAGTAGAATTGATCAAATGGGAAAGGAGGTACAAAAGCTTGCTGAAGAAAATCATTCCTTAAAAATTAGAATTGAGGAAAAGGAAGCTAACAATTTTATGAAAAAATCAGGTAATAAAACAAAACCAAAAGCATGGGGAAAAGAAGACAATGTAAACTATCTCATTTGAAAAAAAAAACTTACCTAGAAAATGGATCCAAAATTGTTTTTATATGCAACTGGGAAATAAGATATGCAGGCACTGGGGTACAGAAATCCATCTTGACCTACTAGAAAGTTAGATGGGGAATGGGAGAGGATATAAGAGAGTGCAGATTGGGTGAAGGAGTATTCAGTATTCTTTCTGTCTTAGGGCGGGGGATAGGGGAAAGATAAGAAGAAAATTTGTAACTCAAAATCTTGTGGAAATGAACGTTGAAAACTAAAAATAAATTTAAAAAAGAAAAAAAACTGAAACAATGGAAAATATGACTTTCAAATATAAGACTCAAGAGAAGCATAAGAAGGAAACAGGAAAGGGAAGTCATAAGGGATTTAGTAAGGTTAAACTGTTCACATTCCTATGTGGGAAAATAATGATTGATACAAGGAAAATATATATGTATGTATATGTGTATGTGTGTATGTGTATATATGTATATAAATGTATATGTGAGGGGCAGCCAGGTAGCACAGCGAGTAAGAGCACCGGCTCCAGTGTTGAGAAGACCTGGAGATCGAATCCCGGGCTCAGACACTTAGCACCCACCCAGAAATACCTGGCCGTGTAATCTTGAGCAAGTTACTTAACCCCAATTGCTTAGGGGCAGCCAGGTGGCTCAGCGAGTAAGAGCACCGGCTCCAGTGTCGGGATGACCTGGATCAAATCCGGGCTCAGATACTCAGCACCACACCCAGAAATAACTGGCCGTGTAACCTTGAGCAAGTTACTTAAGCCTGATTGCTTTAAAAAAAAAAATGTATATGTGTGTGCATATTCATATGTGTATACACTTGCATATAAAGAAAGCACAGATGTGTGTTGAATATGAAAGTATGATAGCTAAAAAAGTGAAAGCAATATATGAGAATGTACTTGGAAAAAGGGAAAGGGAGAATTAGGATGGGGTAAATTATCTCACATAACAGAAGCAAGAAAATGCTTTTACAGTGGAGCGGAAGAGGAGGAGGTAATGTATAGTAAGTGAACTTTACTTTGGTCGAAATTGGCTCAAAGAGGGAATAACATACACACTCAATTGCATATAGAAATCTATCTTACCCTAATGGAAAGTAGGAAAGAAAGTTGATAAGAGAAGGGGGAGGGTTGATAGAAAGGAGGGCAGATCTGAGGGAAGGCGTCATCAGAAGCAAAACACTTGTAAGGAGGGATAGGATGAAAGGAAAGATCATGGAATAAATGGGGGGAGAAGAGCATGGAGGAAAATATAATTAGCAATAGTAACTAAAAAAAAAGCCAGCAGTATCAGAGAAAGTTGCTCTGATAAAGGCCTCCTTTCTCAAACACAGAGAGAACGGAAACATTTAGAAAAAATAAGAACCACTCTCCAGCTGCTAAATGATCATGAGATAGGAACAGTTTTCAGGTGAAGTAATTGGAGAAATAGAAATAAAAACAGATCTGAGGCACTACCTCATACTTTTTAGATTGACTAATAGGACAGAAAAGGACAATGACAAATGGTGGAGGGGATATAGAAAAAAAAATACAGAGCATTAATGCACTGTTGGTGGAGTTGTGAACTGATTCAGTCATTATGTAGAGCAATTTCATAACAAGACCAAAAGACTATAAAATCATGCATACCTTTTGACCTAGCAAATACTAGATACTAGCAAATCCGGATACTAGGTCTGAATCAAAAAATATAGTTAAAAAAGTAAGAGGTCCTATAAGTACAAAAATATTTATAGCAGTTATTTTCTGAGGGCAAGGAATTGAGAATTGAGGGGATGCCCATCAATTGGGGAATAGCTGAGCAAATTTTAGAATGTGATTATAATGTAATACTACTGTACTGTGTCAAATGATGAGTGGAATGCTCTTGGAAAAGCCTGAAGAGACTGTCCTGAGCTAAACAAAGTGAAATAATCAGATATGAATGACAACTAGTACAATGATCCAAGACACCTCTGAAGGACTTATAATAAAGAATGTTATCTATAACCACAGAAAGAACTGATAGTGTATGAATAGAGATTGAAACATATGTATAAATACATATATATATATATATATATACATATATATATACATATATAACTTTATTTTTCTTGAGGATTTTGTTTTTGGTCTGTTTTCTTTCACAACATGACTGTTATGGAAATGCTTTGCATGATTACACATATAATATAACCTGTATCAAAATGATTGCTTTCTCAATAAGGGGGCAGTACAGAGGGAGGGAGGGAAACAATTTAGAACTCAAAGTTTTAAAAATTAATATTAAAAATTGTTCTACATGTAACTGGAAATATAAAATACTAAATAAAATGAATTGAATAAAAATGCAAAAAAATGAGTGTATATTCCCTCTCTCTCTTCAAGAAAAATTGAAATCCTAACATAAACTGACTAAAATAGATTTGTGTCAAACTGCAGAGTCTTTCAGAATTTGTTTTCATATAATTAATAATAAAGAATGGAATCAATGCACAATATGAGGTTTAGTGTCATGTTCTATGTCAATTCTTCTCTATTACACTATAGTAAAATAGTATATTTAACACTTTTGTCAGAGAGTCAAGGGGTAGAAAGTTTTCTAATATACTTTCATAGCTTTTATCAACTATTTTGGTAAAGATCCTCTATTAAGGAAATTTTGTAAAATATATGCATAAGCTAGCATTCATTATACTAAAAGAAATTCCTCACTTGTAAGCAAATTACTCACAATATAACAACAAAGTTTTATTGAACGAAGTTCAATAAATTGAAATTAACACTTGAATGAGTATTCAATATCTCAAAAAGCCTGATACTATGCAAACCTCATTGACTCATAGCAAAGGAAGGAGTTACAAATTCTATAACAGAAAGATACATTTCACCTTGGAAAGATAATCTAATAATCCAGTGACTCAATTTTCTAATGTATAAAGTGAAAGGATTTGGATGTAATTGCATCTGTTTTCCTTTTCACCTCTATAGCTATGATCCTTTGATACTATGATCTCCAAAATCAATCACCAGAGTTGCTTATAATACAAATATGAGGATTCCTCTGACTTATGCCTCCCCTAAAGTATTTTCTTGATGCTGCTTTTACTTTTTCCCTGGGACTTAGACAAATAGACTGTCTTTCTTTCCATTTAAAAGGTATCTCCCTTCCAAATTCTTTGGCATGTCTGTCCCTTCCATAGTTTACAAGCAAAGCTGAAACTTAAAATTACACCAAAAATTATTACCATAACTGAAGCTTCAATATCCCAAAGGGGAAGAAAAACACTCCTTCTTTGCAAAGGTCCTCCAGTTTCCTTCAAAATTCAAAGTATCATGAAGACCAGACCTTTTAACTCAATGATTCAGCTTCCAAAAAACAAACAATAACAGCAAATTTTCAATTTTCCCAAGTGTCAGGATTCCTTTTAATAGGCCAACCATTGTTCTACCTCCTCCATGATTTATCCCCATCAGTTGCCAGTCTCATGCTTTGGCGTTCTTGCCATATTCTTCTATCAAGTATGTTTGGGGATAATACCACTCTTTTAAATCAGTGAAAAGGAAAAAAAGAAAGGAAAGGATTTACCAGTATATACTAGTTTCTTGATTATGGAAGTATCTTCTGAGATTATGTTCATAGAAAAGGTAGTCTATAGATTTTTAATGATAAAAAATAAAATTACATTTGAATATGCTCATTGAACAAAATATGAGAAAGTTTTATTTCAAAAAACCCAATTAAAGCACTTCTAAAAGAGTCTGTAAATTTAAAAAAAGTTACTGAAAATACAACATTCAATGGAAGCTTATCAAATTTCTGTTTTCACTTACAAATCCCCTAGGATCTCCAGTGCAGGGAAGTATTATCAATTATGACAACTCAATAAAAACAGAAGGCAACCTACATTGTATTATCTGGAACATAATTCACAAATTGTAAAGGTAGAGTATCTTGTCTGAGCTACTCTTAAATTCAGAAGGAAAAATAAATTAATTATTTTTTTCACATTTCAGACTCAATAACATTCTACTACATTCTGGATGTTTAAGAAAATTGCGCTAAAGTCAAGTTAAAAAGCCATAGGAAAATGAATCATAATCAAGCAAATCATTTGATTAAAAAACAAAATTTATAAAAAGAGGTAAAATATGAAGTGATTAAAAGTTTCCATTTATATTAATCATTCAGAAATGGGCTTTGCTCTACCTTTCCCTTAAATGATTTACTTTTTTTTTTTTTTTTACTGAAGATGGTATTATAATTAAATTCACATAAAACTGGGAAGGAGGGGCTTGTATAGTGTGCAAAGTATAAGCAAAGATCCTTTAAACAACCTCTTTGACCAAAAGGGTTTTTTATGAACTATTATACAGAATTGGCAAAGATAAATGAATAATATGTTTACTTATTAACCCACATTTTATGATTTAAATATTTAATGGTGAATATTTCATGAATGAATTGACATGGTCATATAAAAATTTAAATTTAAATATAATCAATTCTTTATTCCTCTTTTTGTTTTGAAGGGGGGAAGGCAAGGCAATTGGGGTTAAGTGACTTGCCCAAGGTCACACAGCTATTAAATATGTCAAATAAGGCCAAATTCAAATTCAGGTTTTCTGGACTCCAGGGCTGGTGTTCTATTCATCGCACTACCTGGTTGCCTCTTTTATTACTTCTAATAGGAGGGTGTGTGCATGTGTGTGTGTTTTGCAGTATCTAAAAGGGGAAAATTTTAAAAGCCAATTTAAAAATTTACTTCGTTTATTTTCCTTAGGAAAAAATTACTTATTTATTTTAAAAATTAAAAATGGGAAAATAGACAAAATTATAAGCTTTTTCTCAAAATGCAATAAATAATGAAAGCCTGATTTATGTTTCCATTGTAGCTAAGACAGGTGGAATGGGGAAATTTATTTTAAAAGAAGGAAAGGAGGAAGGAAGGGAGAGGAAGGAAGAAAGAAAGAAGGAAATAGAAAGAGTGAGTTATACAAGAAAAAAACATTAGAGGAAGAAAAAGAAACACAAAGTCAATAATTAACAAATATAGTATGAAATACACAAGCATAGAAACAAAAAACTTTTAAGGAATAATAATGCTATTTGTTGTTTTTAGAATATCACAGTAGATATTTTTCAGGTTCATTGGTTACATAAAGTTTAAATAAAGTTCTTATTGGTCTTAGCTTATAGAAAGAGAATGAATGTATGAAATCTACAAAATGGCAAGTGTAGGCTGCATGGAAGAGTGTAGCATTCCTTAAAAAAATAGAAGTATCCAAAAGTAAGAAGTTTGCCTTCAAATGAAATCGGTTAACCCTCAGTGGAGGTTTTCAAGCAAAGGTTGGCAAGCACTTATCATGTATTTTGTTTAATAAATTTTGTTCAGATAGTTTGGCCTGGATAGTTTCCTTTCCAACTCTGATATTTTGCAGTTATATAATTTTATGTAATTTTACTTCTTTATTCCATCTGACCATGGAATATCTATCTATCTATCTATCTATCTATCTATCTATCTATCTATCTAT